>NW_025870966.1:0-2265 GCF_002878395.1 Capsicum annuum
GAACCATATATTGTATATAACAAATTTATTGTGAGGACAGATAATACCCAGGTTCGATGGTGGTTAACAAGAAAAATACAAAACTCAGTTATGACGAAGGAAATTCAGAGATTAGTGTTGAATATATTAAATTTTACATTTAAGATTGAAGTAATCAAGACTGACAAGAATATTATTGCAGATTACATATCAAGACAAAGCTACTCAAACTGATTTACGAATGGAAGAAGCTAATGTCAAAGATACCCAAACAGACTTAATATTACAAGTGTTTGAACAAATGAAGTTATTACAAGAACGAGTTATCACATTAACTACTGAAGTTACAGATGTAAAAGTACAGGTTGAGCACTATAAAAAACAAGAAAAAGTTATTAGCAAAGATACCGTGGAGGAAGAGCACATTAAAAAACTAGACCTAGAAGGTGACGATGAGAAACACCTAAAAACTCAAATTACTAACGAAATTATACTTACAGCTGCAGGCGCAGGAGATGTATCCAAAGGAAAGAATACAGTAACTCAAAATAAACCTGAACCACCAAAGAAAAAGAACTATAACCTCAACCAGATATTCTAATTATTATATTTTCTTTCGTTGCTGTCTCTATCTTCTTCTTGTCGTCTCTGCTGCTTTTTTTTTTATCTTCTTGCTATTGTAACATTACATCTGGAATTAAGTTGTGTCTTCCACTACATCTGCTTCATATGTGATCATCGTATCTTTGGCCAACTTATTTATAGAATTGATCCATAGTTTCTTCTGAAATAACTCCTTTCGTAATAGATCTTGTGATTGGTAACTCTTCTGGTCTTAGGATCGTTATGACCCATTTTCTTTTCTCTTCTCTGTCATTTTCTCTAATATTTTTACAAGTAGAGTAAACCAATAATTGATTTCTGTTATAGTAAATCCAAAATGGGTTTTGATTTATATAATTATTTGCTAACTCAGTCAATATACTGCTAAGTCCAATAACTCTCTTGTTTTGGTGGAAGTCTGGTATCTGATTTTTGGTTATCTCTTCTTGTTCCCATATTTCTTCAGGGATAATATAATCTTGTGTCATTCCCATCTTGACAACAGTAATTGTCTATTTTATTTCATCAAACAATATTTCTGTTGTTGCTGAGTAGAAACGGATATAGAATAACTGTCCCTTCGTAATCCTCTTATAATCCATAAATCTTTTGTAAATATCTAGAATTCATGTTAACTCTTCTCCAGTAGTTGTTTAGACTGTAGATAATAGTCCATAATAGTAACATGAAGCAATTGAGTTTGCACTGGTGCTAGACAAAGCAATAAGTTTGTTATAGTTCTGACATTTTTGTTAATATCTCCTTGGTGTTGTTTTGCTAAATCTTTACTCTGGATAGGTTTTGTATTTAACAATTTTTGTAAAGTATAAATATTATCAATATATGTACGAGTGATATGGTTATAATTTTGTTTTTGTTGATTGAGTGATTCGGAATATGTGTGTATCTGGAGAGGTATAGATGACTCTGATTTTTGTATATTTGGTGTATATGGTTTTGAGAATATCTGGTTGAGGTTATAATTCTTTTTCTTTGGTGGTTTAGGTTTATTTTGAGTGACTATGTTCTTTCCTTTGGATACATCTCCCGCGCCTGCAGCTGTAACTGTAATTTCGTTAGTAATTTGAGTTTTTAGGTGTTTCTCATCGTCACCTTCTAGGTCTAGTTTTTTAATGTGCTCTTCCTCCGCGGTATCTTTGCTAATAACTTTTTCTTGTTTTTTTATAGTGCTCAACCTATACTTTTACATTTGTAACTTCAGTAGTTAATGTGATAACTCGTTCTTGTAATAACTTCATTTGTTCAAACACTTGTAATATTAAGTCTGTTTGGGTATCATTGACATCAGCTTCTTCCATTGGTAAATTAGTTTGAGTAGCTTTGTCTTGATATGTAATCTGCAATAACATTCTTGTCAGTCTTGATTACTTCAATCTTAAATGTAAAATTTAATATATTCAATACTAATCTCTGAATTTCCTTCGTCGTAACTGAGTTTTGTATTTTTCTTGTTAACCACCATCGAATCTGGGTATTATCTGTTCTCACAATAAATTTGTTATATACAATATATGGTTCAAATGCTAATAAACATTTATATAATGAACACAATTCTTTTTTATTTATTTCTCATTTTATTTCTGTTTCATTAAATGTACCTGAATAGTATCTACAATGGTGTTCTAATTTTTCTTCTTTATATCTATATTTAAGTACTCCTCC
>NW_025870967.1:0-1269 GCF_002878395.1 Capsicum annuum
TATGTAATCTGCAATAACATTCTTGTTAGTCTTGATTACTTCAATTATAAATGTTAAATTTAATATATTCGATACTAATCTCCAAATTTCCTTCATTGTAACTGAATTTTGTATTTTGCTTGTTAACCACTACCGTACCTGTGTATTATCTGTTCGTACAATAAACTTGTTATATACAATATATGGCTCAAATGCTAATAAACATTTATATAATGAGCATAATTCTTTTCTATTTATTTTCCATTTTATTTCTGTTTTATTAAACGTTCCTGAGTAGTAAAAAAAAAAAAGTAGAAAACCTAAAACTATTATAGAAAAAATTAAGGAAGGGTAAAGATATATTCACTTGCATCTGCTTCTACTATATATATAAATTTTTTATTTTCGTCTGGAAATTGTAATTTTGGTAATTCTTTACAGAGTATTTTTATTTTTTGTACTTGTTTTTAATCTTCTTCGTTGTAATTATATTCTTTACCCTTCCTTAATTTTTTCTATAATAGTTTTAGGTTTTCTACTAATTTTGATATATATTCTCTTACTTGGTTTACTAATTCTAAAAATGATTGTAATTTATTTTTTTGTATCTAATTTTCTTTTGAATTTATTATTTTTTGTACTGTATGTTGTTGCATTTTAACTCCACTTTTATCTATTTGTATTCTTAAAAATTCTGTCTTGTTTTTCATTATTTCTTCTTTCTTTTCACTTAGACTTATTCCTAAATTTTCTATTATACCTGCAAATTGTTCTAATGATTTTAAATGTTCCTCTTTAGTTTTTGTATATAGTAGTATATCATCTATGTATACTATACAATTAGGTAATTTCTTGAAATAACTATCCATAAAATGTTGGTATCTACCTAGTGCATTTTTATATCAAAATGGTAACATATTCTATTCATAAAATCCTTGTGGCACTGTAAATGCCATTATTTTTTTAGATTCTTCTTCTAGCTTTAAATGGTAAAATCCTGATTTACAATCAAACTTACTAAAATAATTATATCCTTGTATCTGTCTTATTTTTAATAGCTTATTTGGTATTGTATAATTATATGTCATAGTTTTTGCATTTAGGTTTCTATAATCAATAACCATTCTACTTTTTCCTCTTTTTTTGTTCACTGTATTTATTTACTATAAATGCTGGGCTAGTGTGTTTACTATTACTTTTTCGTATGTATTGGTTTTCTAATAATTCATCTATATGTATTTTAAATTCTTTTAAATCATTAAAGTTATATGTTAGTGATTTTTGGGTTAT
>NW_025870968.1:0-3048 GCF_002878395.1 Capsicum annuum
CTCAAAAGAAAGATTTTCTTGAATGTCAGCACTCACAGAGGAATCCACCACCACAACATCACTAATATGCTTTCTAAGCATAGAGACATGGAATATTGGATGAACAGAGGACAACTCGGAAGGCAACTCGACCTCATAAGCTACCTTACCAAAATGGCTAAGAATTTTTTAAGAACCAACATAACGAGGACTAACCTTCCCCTTCTTTCCAAATCTCTTCACCCCCCTCATGGGTGAAATTTTCAGATACACTAGGTCACCAACTTCAAACTCAAGGTCTCTCCTTCTAACATCCACATATGACTTCTGATGACTCTACGCAGTTTTCAACCTTTCCCTAATCAACTTAACTTTTTCCATAGCATCAAATACCAAATCAGGACCACTCACAGCCACTTCACCCACCTCGAACCAACCTATGGGTGATCTACACTTTCTCTCATATAAGGCTTCAACAGAGCTATGCCAATACTAGATTAGAAACTTTTATTGTAAGCAAACTCTATCAACGGTAAGTGATCATCCCAACTTCCCTTAAAGTCAAGTGTACAAGCTCTCAACATATCCTCTAAGGTCGGGATGGTCCACTCAGCCTGACCATCGATCTGTGGATAAAAAACCTAACTCAAAAGCACTTGGGTACCAAGACCCTTCTGAAAAGCTATCCAAAATTTCGAAGTGAACTGAGTACCCCTCTACAAAATGGTAGACATGGGAACTCCATACAGTCTGACTAGCTCTCGGATATACAATCTAGCATAATCCTCAGCAGTATATGAAGTATGAATAGGCAAGAAATAAGCAGACTTAGTTAACCTATCAACCACAACCCAAATGGAATCATGATGGCATCGGGAAGGAGGTAAACCAATCACGAAGTCCATATTTATCTTTTCCCACTTCCAGGTAGGAATACTAAACTCCTGCGTCATACCACCAGGTCTTTGGTGTTCAACCTTAACCTGTTGGCATGTTGCACACTTAGCTACAAACGCTGTTATATCTTTCTTCATGCCACTCCACCAATAGATTTCCTGCAAGTCTTGGTACATCTTGGTGGCACCAGGATGAATAGAATATCACGCCCCGTGTGCTTTATCTATAATCCTCTATCTCAGATCATCAACATTCGAGACACATAATCTACCCTGCAATCTCAACACACCATCTCCCCCTTGGGAGAAAACCTCTACTTTTTGGTCCTTGACTGACTCCTTCAGTCTGACCAAACTAGCATTTAAGTATTGCTTTTCCTTTACTTCCGAAACCAAGGAGGATTTGGAACTACTCTGAACCCCTATACTACCTTCAGCAGAGTCAAACAACCTAACCCCCAATCTAGCCAAACGACGTACATAATGTGCCAACTCTTTCTTACCTTCTACCACATGCGAAACACTACACATGGACACTCTACTTAGGGCATCCGCCATAACATTAGCCTTGCCCGGATGGTACAACACACTCATATCATAGTCCTTTAATAATTTTAACCATCGTCTCTGCCTAAGATTTAATTCTCTCTGGGTAAACACATACTGCAGACTCTTATGATCAGTGAACACATCAATATGGACACCATACAAATAGTATCTCCAGATTTTCAAAGCAAACACAATAGCAGCCAACTCAAGGTCATAGGTGGCGTAATTTTTCTTATGGGGTTTTAACTATCTAGAAGCATAAGCTATCACCTTACACTTCTGTATCAATACGCAACCCAACCAAACTCTCGAAGCATCACAGTACACCACAAAACCATCAAAACCATCAGGCAAAGTCAAAATAGGGGATGAAGTGAGTCGAGTCTTCAACTCCTGAAAACTCTTCTCACAAGATTCAGACCACAAGAACTTCACTTTCTTTTGGGTCAACCGAGTCATAGGAGACTCTATAGAGGAGAAACCCTTAACAAAACTGCGGTTATAGCTAGCTAAACCTAAGAAACTTCGGATATCAGTCGGAGAAATAGGTCTAGGCCAATTTCTAACAGCTTCGGTCTTTTGGGGATCAACTCTAATACCCCAAAAGAAATTATATGACCCATAAAAGTAACTGACCTTAGCCAAACTCACACTTACTAAACTTGGCAAACAACTTGTGATCTCTAAGGGTTTACAAGACAGTTCAGAGATGATCAAAACGTTCACCCTCACTACGAGAGTACACCAGTATATCATCGATGAACACTCTGACAAACATATCTAGATATGGTCTGAACACTCGATTCATAAGGTCTATGAAAGCGGCTGGGGCATTAGTTAACCCTAAAGACATAACAAGAAACTCAAAATGGCCATAACGAGTTTGAAAAGCTGTTTTCAGAATGTCACACTCCCTAACTTTGAGTTGAGGATAGACGAAACGAAGTTCTATCTTGAGAAATAACTTGCACCTTGCAATTGGTCAAACAAATCATCTATTCTCGGAAGGGGGTACTTATTTCTTATGGTGACTTTATTCAGTTGGTGGTAATCAATGCACATACGCAAATAGCTATCTTTCTTTCTTAAAAACAACATAGGAGCACCCTAAGGAGAAATACTGGGCCTTATGAAACCTTCATCTAGTAGATCTTTAAGTTGCTCTTTCAACTCCTTAAGTTCTGTAGGGACCATACAGTAAAGAGAAATAGAAATAGGCTGAGTATTGGGAAGAAGATCAATCCTGAACTCTATCTCTCTATCTGGAGGTATCCTTGGGAGATCATCCGAAAATATATCAGAAAACACATTGACGACGTTAACAGACTGGAGAGTTGGAGTCTCAGACTTAGTGTCTTTGACTCTAACCAAATGGTAAATACACCCCTTGGAAATAAGCTTTCTAGCTTTGAGGTAAGAGATCAAATGACTCTTGGGTGACACAGAATTCCCAGACCACTCAAACACGAATGCACCCAAAAATTGAAACTTGACCACTTGGGTTCGACAACCAATAGAGGCATATTTCTAAAAAAGGAGAGCACAAATCAATAGCAGAGAGAGACACTTTAAGCACGATAGACTTCTGAAAGAAAGAATCACACTTTTTCCTAAAACGTCTTGT
>NW_025870969.1:0-470 GCF_002878395.1 Capsicum annuum
AGTCTGACTAGGTCTCGGATATACAATCTACCATAATCCTCAGTAGTAAATGAAGTATGAATTGGCAAGAAATGAGCAGACTTAGTCAACCTATCAACCACAACCCAAATGGAATCACGATGGTGTCATGAAGGAGCTAAACCAATCACGAAGTCCATATTTATCTCTTCCCACTTCCAGGTGGGAATACTAAACTCTTGCATCATACCACCAGGTCCTTGGTGTTCAACCTTAACCTGTTGGCATGTTCCACACTTAGCTACAAATGCTGCTATATCTTTCTTCATGCCACTCCACCAATAGATTTCCCGCAAGTCTCGGTACATCTTGGTGGCACAGGATTAATAGAATATCGTGCCCCGTGTGCTTCAGCCATAATCCTCTGTCTCAGATCATCAACATTCGGGACACACAATCTACCCAACAATCTCCCCATTGGGAGAAAACCTCTACTTTTTGGTCCTTGACTA
>NW_025870969.1:570-1452 GCF_002878395.1 Capsicum annuum
CTCTGCGCAGTTCTCAACCTTTCCCTAATCAACTTAACTTTTTCCATAGCCTCAAATACCGAATCAGGACCACTCACAGCTGCTTCACCTACCTCGAACCAACCTATGGGTGATCTACACTCCTTCCATATAAGGCTTCAAATGGAGCCATACTAATACTAGAGTGGAAATTGTTATTGTAAGCAAACTCTATCAACGGTAAATGATCATCTTAACTTCCCTTAAAGTCAAGTGCACAAGCTCTCAACATATCCTCTAAGGTCTGGATGGTTCGCTCAGCCTGGCCATTGGTCTGCAGATGAAAACAAGAACTCAAAAAACTTGGGTACCAAGACCTTTCTGAAAAGATTTCCAAAATTACGAAGTGAACTGAGTACCCCTATCCGAAATGATAGACAAGGGAACTCCATCCAGTCTGACTAGGTCTCGGATATACAATCTACCATAATCCTCAGTAGTAAATGAAGTATGAATTGGCAAGAAATGAGCAGACTTAGTCAACCTATCAACCACAACCCAAATGGAATCACGATGGTGTCATGAAGGAGCTAAACCAATCACGAAGTCCATATTTATCTCTTCCCACTTCCAGGTGGGAATACTAAACTCTTGCATCATACCACCAGGTCCTTGGTGTTCAACCTTAACCTGTTGGCATGTTCCACACTTAGCTACAAATGCTGCTATATCTTTCTTCATGCCACTCCACCAATAGATTTCCCGCAAGTCTCGGTACATCTTGGTGGCACAGGATTAATAGAATATCGTGCCCCGTGTGCTTCAGCCATAATCCTCTGTCTCAGATCATCAACATTCGGGACACACAATCTACCCAACAATCTCCCCATTGGGAGAAAACCTCTACTTTTTGGTCCTTGACTA
>NW_025870970.1:0-579 GCF_002878395.1 Capsicum annuum
TCTATCTATCTATCCTTTTACCTTCTTGTAATCTTGTTTATTGTTTGTGTTGTAATCTTGTGTTCTTGTTGTTATTGTTAAATCCGAATCTTGTGTCTTCTTTTTTTTCATCTTGTGTTCATCTTGTTGTTGTTGTTGTTGCTGTTTTGGTGTTAAAATACACCTTGTATCTCGTAATCCTTGTGTTGTTATTGTTGGCTGAAAGTTGCTCTCAAAGGGGTCCTCGGGTTCTAGTTGATTTGTGGACTGTTTTGAGTAGTTTTTGAGCCTTCCGAAGTTTTTATTGTATCATTTGGTATCAAAGCATGGCTTGATCTTGTTCCCATAAGATCAATATTGGGCTTGTTAGTGGAGAAATAAAAAAAAAGTGTTCAAAACTGAAAATTTCAAAAAAAATAGCAATCTGTCCGTCTTGTGTTCTTGGCCGAAAAGTGTGTTCTTGTTGTGTCTTGGCTGAGGTTTTTACTTGTATTTGTTATCTCTAAGTGTTAGTTTTGTTCCTCACTAACACATTGAGTCTATATCTAGATTTGAGCTTTAAAAATTGATGTTGTTGTTGTGAACATAAGACTTGGCCAA
>NW_025870970.1:679-2913 GCF_002878395.1 Capsicum annuum
TTGGGCTTGTTAGTGGAGAAATAAAAAAAAAGTGTTCAAAACTGAAAATTTCAAAAAAAATAGCAATCTGTCCGTCTTGTGTTCTTGGCCGAAAAGTGTGTTCTTGTTGTGTCTTGGCTGAGGTTTTTACTTGTATTTGTTATCTCTAAGTGTTAGTTTTGTTCCTCACTAACACATTGAGTCTATATCTAGATTTGAGCTTTAAAAATTGATGTTGTTGTTGTGAACATAAGACTTGGCCGAATTGTTATTGAAACATTCTTGTGGTGGACTGTTTTGGCCTTGTGATCTTCATCTTGTTGTTGTTCTAAGCTTGGCCTTATGGTATTTTTGCTCATTGGTGGCCTAAGAATCATCTTGTTAAAGTTGTAGTTGTCTTGGCCAAGTGTTGAAGATATTGTATTGTGAAAATTGAAAGTTGGCCATGTGAAAATTGTTGGTGTTCTTGGAGATTGTTGTTGGTTGTTCTTGGTGATTGTTGATGTTGTTCATGGAGTTCTTCACAACCTTCATAGCTTTTTAAAATAAAGTGAACCTTAGATCTATAAAGGTGAAGGGAAAAAGGTAAATCTTTGTTAGTCTTGAAAGACTTACCATCACTCATCAACTAGTGAATCACATCTCAACCACTTTCTACCAACTTTCCATGATTCAAGAATCCGTGTTTTAAGGGTAGTACAAGTCTAGTCAAAGACTTTTGAGTCTTGAATTTTGAATTGAAAAGAAGCTCCAAAGACTAGTTTGTATTTTCCTCCATTGAACAAATTCCACCAAAGGTCCCAAATTGAAAATTGACCAGGACTTGAACTTTTGAAATTAACAACTTGATAAAACCAAACCAATACGTGGCTGCCACGTCATATTTTACTGTTTACACGATAAAATTTTAAGCTCAAATTTTGATCTTTTAGTTTCATTGTGTTGTCTCTTTAGTTTCGTTTGTTGATTCCATTACTAACTTACGAGCTAGTACTAGATTGTAAGTTAGTTTTGAAACCGTTCTTTGTGTTAACTTTCCTTTTATGTGTCTTAATCCTTTGAGTCATTGTAACGTCCTTGTGTTTTTTTTTCCTTACTCTTTGGAGTTGTTTTCAACATTGGATTCACCTATCAACACCTCTCAGAGTACAAGCAATCTTTCAACACTTGTGAGATTGAATGTGAGGGATCCGCGAGACCCGGAATAAAAGAGAGAGTGAGGATGTTTTGTATAACTAACATGTTTTATATTTTGTAGGTAACTTCTTTGCCACAATGGATACCATTTTGGCCCACTTTGATGCTATTTCCCAAAAAATACCTAAGGAGAATGCGGGTCTTGACAAGTTGGGCTTGGATATGTCTACTATACTTGAGAGGTTGGATCGAGTAAAGAGTCAAAGGAATTCTCGTGATTCTATTTCCAAAGCTTTACCTCAAGCAATCAATCCTCCAAGACCACCACCAAATGATATAGACATAAGCCAAGCCACTAAATGTCCTCCAAATCGAGACCTACATAGGCCGATCCCTCCTCTATTCGATCAAGTCCAACAAAAAGGACTTGGAAGCCAAATCTCTCCCATCCAAGCTCCACAATCGAAGCTCCACTTTACCAAATCAATCCTCTCAACCGAAACTCCACTTCACCAAAGCCGACATGTCCATGTAGAGGAGAATGGTAGAAAGAAACATGACGGATATGGAGTCTACGATGATGCTTGTATGATGGTAGGAGACTTATTTCAGATGAGATTGAAGACAAAACTCAAGATGGAGAGGAAGCCGAGATTCAAAATGAAGATGTTGGCCGAGACTTGTGTTAATATTTTGCGGGCTATTTTGAGTGGTTTATTTTAAAGTGGCCAATTAAACAAGGTAAAGCCGTGAATTTGTGGGCAAATTCCTCTCAAGATAGAGAGGATGATACGGGAATAATCACAGATATGAACTTATGGGAGTGCATGTTGGGTCCGAGACTTGGTGTGTGCAATTGAAGTGCAAAAGGGAACCTAAGTGCACTAAAAATCAGCCAACTTATTACACTTGATGGGCACCTAAGTCTCTAAGGGGCCTTTTGGTCTTTTTGTATTTTGTTTGTAACCTAGTATAAATAGAATATTGTAGGGATTTTAGACTTAGCTTATTGATGATGTTGTAAATCTTAAGACATTGGAAAAACACAAGTCCTCTCTTCTCTTTGGAGGTAAAACCGAAACTAGGATACAATAATAGGGTGGATTCTCTTTTGTTGT
>NW_025870971.1:0-1493 GCF_002878395.1 Capsicum annuum
AAAACAAGTTTTTGGTGTTTTCACAATTTTCCAACTCCAATTCCAACTACTATTATTATTACATATAACCCTAACCTTTTAAATTTTTACATAAAACTCTTCTTATAACATTACTTTTTTAATATTACGTATATAACAGTTTTAAAAAATAATATAATTATAATTTCAAACTTAATGCTATCCTAATTAATATATATCTCTTTTTCTCTCTCATCATTATTTTTCTCCCTTATTTAATTCTCTCCCTTATTTAAGACATTATTTTACTACTAATAATCCTAATTACTATAATATAATAATAATAATAATAATAGTTTTTCTGTTGTGATACGAACGTTTAAGGAATTATAGTCGTGTAATTAATAATGGATAATCGTTTTCTATATTTATGGAATTAATAAAGTTGTAACAGATTAATTTACCACTGCCACAAATTATTCTCATTTTTAATTTTATTATATATATTATATTGTGTACATCGTTATTATACTATTCAAATATATATAGTTTATACCATATATATGTTAAAAATATAAATCGGTGATACATATTTTCCATAAAAAAATATGTTCAATTTAACAAATTTATACCTTAAACTGCAATTGCTATCTTTATATACCATAATACTTGATATCTTTATACACAAAGTATTATATTTATACTCATGAATATATAAAGTATTATATTTATAACAGAAATATACAAAGTATGTTATATATAGTGTTTATATCATGTATATACCATATACACATATATAAATATACAAAGTATTAAGAAACATACTAAGCATATTTATAATATAAATATACAAAGTATGTTATATATGGAGTTTATATCATGTATATACTGTATATACACATATATAAATATACAAAGTATAAAGAAACATACTAAGCATATTTATATATTTATGGTATATGATATAATATTGGCTAATTATGTTCTTTTCCATTAATAGGTAAATTTTAATTTGGGTGATTTTGATAGTTTGTAAAAGTTGGGACATAAAATCATATTTAAATTTTATTTGTTCAAAAAAAAAAAATAATAATTGAAAAAGATATGATGAAACACAACTTCAACTCCAAATTTTTTTTTTAACTTTAATGCCAAACGACTATTTAAATTTACGGTAGATAAGATTCATTTCCCCAAAATACACACTTCTGTTAAAATCTTGTTGGACAAAGAAACTTCCCAAAAAACTTGCATTCTTCGTCGGGCCCCACCCCATTAATATTAGCAAGAAAGATACCTTGACTTGTCTTCTTTTATATATATATATATATATATATATATATATATAGTTAATTACGAGGAAGCAATTGAGAGATGCTCTTCCAATGGAGTTATCATATTTCAGATCAACAGATACGTTTCGATACATAATTATACCAACAACTTGTGTTGCAATATTCTTGGTATATTATACATGGAAAGTGTTGAATTTTGCCTGGTTTAGGCCAAAAAAATTGGAAAAGTGCTTAAGGCAA
>NW_025870972.1:0-887 GCF_002878395.1 Capsicum annuum
CTAAGATAATTGTTGGGCAATAAAATTTTTGATACCGAAAAATAAATAATTTAAGACAAGAAAATATTGCAACAATCATTTTATTAATTTTAATGCGAGTGTTACAATCTCTATGAATCCTCTGATTCGCCTTTTCAAATATAAATTCAAGGGCTTCGAGCTTGATCTTGAATTTAAACTTGATTTCTTGATTTGAGGGACTTGATCTTGACTTGTGCTTGAATTCAAGGGATTTTGAGCTTGTTCTTGAATATTGCGGTCTTGATCTTGAATCTTGATGATCTTGATTTGAATGCTTAAGCTTTTTAGAGAAATTACGGAGTTTGATCCACGATCTTTCTCTTGCTAATTGTTAGAGTTCTGGGGTTCCTTTTTCTGAATTATTAGGCCCTTATTTATAGTTGTAGGAAAAGAAGAGTCATGATGAATATGGACTTCCTTTGACCAATCAGATTTAAGTGATGTGGCGCCTTTTATGGGCTTTTATTTCATGGGTCTGTTGCATCAGTTTGACATATGACACGGTTCTATTGGCTCCTTCACTTGACTTGGCATGCCATGTTATTTGACACGTGGCGCTTATTTGGGCCTCTAGAATATGACAATATTTTGGGCTTAGTAAAGTGGGCTCATCATTTGTAGCCCAAATTTATAGACTAACCCAATAAATATTGGGCCTTATTTAAATCCATAGCTATTTAAACTTAAATAACTAATTCAATTATATTAATTCGTAATATTTATTCGGGACTAATATATTTTGAATTTAATATAATCTGAATTTTGTACGGATTTAAATTTAATAAAATTGCATCGCCCACAAATGCCCCCTACTTCAAGGCTAGTCTCCAAAATATTAAATGTCTCGACAAGTCTTGAAGTAGGGG
>NW_025870972.1:987-2840 GCF_002878395.1 Capsicum annuum
AATATTTTGGGCTTAGTAAAGTGGGCTCATCATTTGTAGCCCAAATTTATAGACTAACCCAATAAATATTGGGCCTTATTTAAATCCATAGCTATTTAAACTTAAATAACTAATTCAATTATATTAATTCGTAATATTTATTCGGGACTAATATATTTTGAATTTAATATAATCTGAATTTTGTACGGATTTAAATTTAATAAAATTGCATCGCCCACAAATGCCCCCTACTTCAAGACTTGTCGAGACATTTAATATTTTGGAGACTAGCCTTGAAGTATGATTATTTAAACATGTTTTCTTCGTGCTTCAATGATTTTCCATACATAAGAACACCTCATTAAAAAACTTTAAAGCCACACCATAATGACATTGTCTCTCAAAGCTCTCTAATTTTTTTCCACGAATCTCTATACTTAAGACCCGTTGGTGAGGCATGATATCCAATTTCAAACAATTTTGGAAGACTTTTTCATTGCCTTACTTAACCAGGAATAAAACTCTTCCGATTTAAACTTAGATTGAAGAAGGAAACAACCTCCAAGTTGACTTTGTGTGGGAGAAGGAAACAACCTCCAATTTGAATTTGTATGGAAGAAGAAAATCAACCTCCAATTTGAATTTGTATGAGAGAAGGAAATAACCTCCAATTTGAATTTTTATGGGAAAAGGAAATAATCTCTAATTTGAATTTGGAGATGGAAGCTATCCCAATCTGAATTTATATTGGAGAAAGAAACAATCTCCAATTTGAATTTAGAGATGAAGGTTATTCCAATCTGAATTTATATTGGAGAAGAAAACATCCATCCTACAACTCTATAAGAGGATGTAGTTTCCCCACTTTTTTAATATCAATTTTGGAGTTTTCAAGCCATCAACAATATTGAGGTAATTTCTTTTCCTCCTACTTTTCTCTTATTTTCGTCACTTTTTTTTTAGCACAACATGTTAGTGGTAGAAAATTCATATCTAACTGTAGGAAAATCAAAATTATGAACCGTTTGGTATTACAAAAATTAAATTTTGAGATCTATAACATATCTAAAATTTAGCTTTAAATTCCTTAAATATAAATCTCGATAATTTTTTTAAATTATTCCTGAATTTTATCATGCTGAAATTTTAGATCTGCACGTCTTTACTAAAACTTTCATATCTTGAAGTAGGAGGGATGAAATCACAAGCCGCTTAATTCTTGTGAAACTAAATACAAAGATCTATAACTTATCCAAAATTCATAATTTAATACACTCGAGATATTTTCAGGTGTTATGCCAAAATCAACATTGAGTTTTGATGCATCAACAATTTCAAATTTATGCGACATCACCAAAAAAATTATATCTCAATGTCAGAGTATCAAAATTATGATCCGCTTGATTATACAGATGTAGGAAACATGTATATATAACATATCTAAAATTTGGATTTTATTATTTTTTGGATTGTTCCAGATGATTTTCCGAAGTCGATCTTATATGCTATCTGACAGAGGATTCCAGATTTGTATTGCTTCCCCAAATAATTTATATCTTGATGTGGGACCATCACCAACAAAGGGTGATTTGATTGACTCAAACTAGATTTTGAGGGTTTTATTCTCATCAAGGCATCTTGTCTCAATCCAAGTTGGTGATATACAATTTTCAAGATCGCAATGCTCTGACAGGTAATATCCTTTCTATTTGTGTTTTTACTTTCTTCTTGTTTCCTCCTTTTCTTTTGCAGGGTTGAAACAAATATGCAATATGCAACCATTGTTCGGCTTAAGGTGGTAAGAGTTTAACTTCGCCTCTGTCACCTTAAGACCGAAAGACTTACGCATAATTGGCCGGCCTAAGGTGATAAGA
>NW_025870973.1:0-1563 GCF_002878395.1 Capsicum annuum
TTCCATATAAATAAGACCAATACACGTACTTGAATACGCCAATACACATACTTGAATACGGGTGTTACATCCTTCCCCCCTTTAGAACATTTGTCCTCGAATGTTAGCATAGTTGTTCAACCGAAAGAAGTTCAAGTCTATCATTAATATTCACATCATCACATAAATACTATGCATATATAAAAAAAAAAAACTTACTTGTTAATGTTGTAACTCCGTTTCTTGAACTTCCTTTTCATCTTTGAAAAAATGAGGGTACTTAGATTTCATTGCTTCCTCAGCTTTCTATGTAATCTCTTCCCTTTGACGATTTCTCCAACGTACTGTCACAGATGCTATCTCTTTATTTCTCATCTTCTTAACTTGGCGATCTAGAATAGCAATAGGCACTTCCTCATAGGTAAGATCTTCCGCAACTTGCACATCCTCAGTAGAAGTGATATGTGATGGATCTCCGATGCACTTTTGAAGCATTGAAACATGAAATACCAGATGTACTGATGAGACATCTTGGGGTAGCTCTAATTCATATACAACTTGTCCAAACCTTCGAGTGATCTTATACGGGCCTATATAACGTGGACTCAACTTCCCTTTCTTGCCAAATCTCATTACCCCTTTCATTGGTGATACCTTCAAAAATACCCAATAACCTATAGAAAACTCTAGCCCTCTCTTTCTACTATCCGCATATGATGTGTCAACTTTGGGCTATTTTTAGTCGTTGCTGAATTACTTTAACCTTGTTATGGCTTGATAAACAAGATCCAGTCCGAACAAAAGAGTTTCACCCACTTCGAATCATCCTATTGGTGATCTACACTTCCTTCCATATAAAGCTTCATATGGTGCCATTTTGATACTTGAATGATAGCTATTATTGTAGGCAAAATCAATAAGAGGTAAATGATTATACCAGTTGCCCTTAAAATCTATTACACAAGCTTGTAGCATATCTTCAAGTGTTTGGATGGTACGTACTGCTTGTCCATCTGTTTGAGGGTGAAAAGTTGTACTCAACTTCACTTGTGTTCCCAAACACCTCTGAAAAGACTTCCAAAAGTTTGCAGTAAATTGAGTTCCCCAATCTGGTATAATAGAAATTGGCACTCCATGTAATCGGACTATCTCTTTAATGTATAGCTTTGCATACTCTTCAACTGTGTAAGTGGTCCTAACTGGTAGGAAATGTGTGGATTTGGTAAGCCTATCAAAAATCACCCATATAGAATCAAAATTTTGGGATGTACGAGGCAACCCAATAATGAAATCCATGTTGATCATGTCCCACTTCTAGCTTGGAAGATCAATGCATTGCATATAACCTTCGGGGTTTTGGTGCTCAACTTTAACTCTTTGACAATTTGGACATTCAGCTACAAATTCTGTAATGCTCTTCTTCATGTCATTCCACCAATACATATCTTTCAAATCTTGATATATTTTGGTTGATCTTGGATGAATGGAATACCTTGAACAATGTGCCTCTGTCATAATCTTCTTTCTTAGCTTGTCTACATCTGACACACACAATCGGTTTAGGCACTGAAGTACTCCTTATCG
>NW_025870974.1:0-2960 GCF_002878395.1 Capsicum annuum
TAATTAGTTAGGTTAATTGGTATATTAATGCTAGTTTAGCCGTTACATTCCTTCAAACTTGCTAATTAATTTACCTAATACATGTATCTATAGGACGTATCTAACTTAGATTACATGTATCTTCGAAGGTTAAGTGTTGGGATTTAGTGAATTTTTAAATATATATATATATATATATATATATATGTGTGTGTGTGTGTGTGTGTGTGTGTGTGTGTGTGTAATAACTAGAGGAGCATGGCCCGTGTCAGCACGGGCCCAACATTAAGATATTTATTTTTCATTTAAATCTTGATATATTTAAATAAATTTTTTTAATAAAAAGATTGCATATGTTTTCTAGGATTCATTCGGAATCTAGCATGAGTTCAACATATGTTATTTTAATATGTATTTAGATAATTTAAGTTGTTAACTATTGTAGTTTATAGTATTTTTTTTGTAATTTTCAAATTAATATACGTTACTTTTCTTGTCCAAATTTTTGTGGCATTGATAGTCAATTGTATTTTAAAAATAATTTAAGTTTTTAATTATTATGATTTATAATACTTTTCTTCTATTTCGATTTCAGTGACACTAATACAATTTCAAGAGTCGACCAAATATTTTATATCTTTTAAATTTTTTAAGTTGTTAATTATTGTGATTTATAATAATTTTCATGTAATTTTTTTTGAAATATATAACATATTAAATTATTTTTAGATATTTTAAGTTGTTAATCATTGTAATTTATAATACTTTTTATGTAATTTTTGAATAATATATGCTACTCTTTTTGTCCAGAGTTTTGTGTCAACGATAGCCAATTATATTTTTTAAATAATTTAAATTTTTTATCATTGTGATTTATAATATTTTTTCTATTTCAACTTTTGTGGCACAATGCTTAAATGACCATAATAATTAATTAGGGGTGATATAGTAAAATCACGACTGAAGCAGCGAAGCATAAATGTCTTAAGTGACTTACAACAACTAATTAGAAGTGACATAGCGACATTACTTTAAATAATACTTTTGAAAAATTTAAGTGGACCTTATATAAGACGTCAAGTTAATTTTAAACACCAAGAGTTAATTTATCATTTTTATATCTATATTTATTTTTATTAAATATTATTAATTTTTTAATACTTAAATAACTTATAATAATTAATTAGGGGTGATATTTAGTAAAACTATTGATGAAGCAGCTGAAGCAGACATGTCATAAACATTTATTTTACTTTTTTATTAAATATTATTAATTTTTAATATATAAATGAATTATAATAATCAATTAGGAGTGATATAATAAAATCACGATTGAAGCAACTTAATCAAACATGCCATAAATATTTATTTTATATTTTTAAATTAAATATTATTTATTTTTAATACATAAATAACTTATAATAATTAATTATAGGTGATATAGTAAAATCATGAATTCAATATTATTAATTTTTCAATACATAAGTGAGTTATAATAATTAATTATGGCTGATACATTAAAATCACGATTGAAGCAGCTGAAGCAGAAATCATTCAACTTTTAACATTTTTTTTGTTATTATTTTTATTTATGGTACTTTTTATTTTATTTTCGAATAATATATGTTGCTTTATATCTTTTTCTGTCCCGTCCTAATTTATGTGACACTAATATAATTTTAATAGTCAATCAAATATTTTATGTTGACATATCATTTTATTATTCTTAGTTTTCTAATACATAAATGACATATAATAAGAGGTGATATAGTAAAATCATCGTTTGAAAGACGACAATTTAATTTAAAACATCAAGAGTTAATTTTGCATTTTATGTCTATTTTATTTTTTTATTAAATATTATTTATTTTCTTAATACCTAGATGACTCATAATAATTAATTAAGAGCGATTGATTATGTTATTACTATAAAAATTAATATAATTTTATCATATCCAATAGTAATCATCAATAACTCACCGATTAGTATATTAAATAAATACGGGATGCTATATTTTGCATATGCAAAATATGATATTATTAAACATTATTGGATAGTGCATTATGTTTATCTTTCACAATAATAAAATTTTACTAAATATTTTTGTTTATTTCTCTTTAACTTGATACATATTGACCCAAAACAAATTCTAAGAAAATATTCATTAGAAATTTATTTTATTAAATTAAATTTATTAATTTTGTACTTTAAAAATTTAAAGTTAAGTTTAAATATTAGTATATTTATATAAAAAAACATTTTTAAAATTAAAATTTACTAAAATAATTAAATAAAAAGATTAATTTTCTATATAAAAGTCAATTAAAATAATAAAATTGATTTACTTTAAATATTTAGTTGCAATTAAATAAGATAATTTTTTATTTTGTCATGATTTATTCTGCACCGATAAAATTTTGAGAGTTGAATAGAATTTTTATCTATTTTTTAAAAAGTAGTTCAGAGTTAGTTTGGGACATGTCCCATCAACTCCACAGATTTCAAACAGTTTAGAGGCTTTTAGACTACAACATGTTTTCAGACAGTTTATTTCAGTTTTGGGTAATGTTATACCCTATTACAGACATTATTTTATAATCGGTATTAGTTCAGTCTTGAACCTTATGGCATTACAGCTTATATTCTGCATATTTATAGTGTATTATTCAGTGCTTAGTTACAGATATCAGTCATGGGTTAGCTTGTGGTCCTTGGGGGTCATGAGCACCGTGTAACATTTTGGGTACCAGATTCGGGGCGTTACATTAAAAAGGTTAAAGAAACTAGTAATTTTACACATTAGAACTTTCAAGTTAAAACTAGTTTCTTCAACAACTTGGACCAAATAGTTTCTTAATTCACAATATAATTGTACTCTTCTAACCACATGATTAAGAAAACTAATAATATCATCCACAAATCTTAAATACAAATATGTATTTTTGGAATCAAACACAAACATCAATTTCAAAATTTTCTT
>NW_025870975.1:0-1383 GCF_002878395.1 Capsicum annuum
CAACCAATCAGCTTTATAAAAGCTAGAAGAATCGGCTTTTCTACAAGGAAAAAGACAAATCTGCTCAGGACAGCACATCTACTTTTTGAAAAGCATTTCCACTCAGAATATCTGCTTTTTCAAAAGGCATTTCCACTCAGAAAGGAATCTACTTTTAGAGATTAAATCCTAGCCTTACAAATGTACACACGGGATGTATAATTTATGTTTCTCTTGTCTATATAAGACAGGTTGTAATCTGTGAGAAGGCATCCAAAAATTTCCTAACTCTAGAAAATTCTCTCCTGCCCATTCTCTTGTAAACTACTTTGTAATGTTTTCCCTGAAGTTCTAATAAATTTGTAAGTTGTTTAGTCATTTTCTTTACTTCCTTTACTTTGCATATTGTTTCTTTATAATTTTGAAAATTATACTCACGATCCGTTTTCTAGTATCAAAGCCAGGTTTTCTGGTATCACGATCCATTTTCTGGTAATCCAGTGGTGAACTCAAACCACCGGAAGAATTCTATGTCACATCGGAGTCGTTTCATATCGGCTATCCATAACCGACTGAACTCCTTTTGTTGTTCCTTAGAATAGGTACTGGTGTACCACTTCCTTTTTACGGCATCCTTCGGGTGATACCAGCGTATTTCAAGAGGCTTTGGGTCTGGAGTGTACTCTTCATCAACTTTAATGACGAGTAGGTTGGGATCAGTCCAAATTTTCTAACGGGATATGGAAGAGGGAGGTTCCATAGCTGAGGCTGTAGGACTGCCTGGATCATAATTTTCAGGTTCTAGGGACTCATGGACCCTAGTGGATTGCTGATAATAAACTTTTGGGATGGGGCCAGAGAAGTCTACTCCTCTTACTTTGCCCTTGTCATTGTTATTATCATTGTCGTCACTGCCCTCCTGGGTTTTTTAGGTGGAAGCTCGATGCGAGACAGACCGTCGAAATGAAGAGTTACAAGGAGTGTCAAAACCGAGGAATTTTAAATCTATCGAGCCATCAGGATGCTGAATAACTCATTATATTTGAGATTTTTCGGGGTAGGTGCGCAGGGGTTGGGTGATAGCATCAAAGTGCCATTCATTACTATGAATAACTTCATCCCAAACCAAAGGCTTGGGGACAAAGACATTAGTTCTGGTATCCACAAAATTTTTGTCGTTGTAGACTGGCTTAATGAGTTGTTCGAGAGGATATCCCTCATACTCCTTATCTAAGGCGATAATAGGCATTACCTGAGTGGTAATGTATTTGAATTCCTCTTTGATAGGAGGAGTAGGTGCTATTTTAGTTACTGCAGGGTCCACAGCCTGTGCAAAGGATTCTGGAGCTTTCATGGCATAGCTTTGTTTAGACTGTACCGATGAGCTTGACGATGACCCTTTAT
>NW_025870976.1:0-353 GCF_002878395.1 Capsicum annuum
TTAGTTCTTCTCTGTCTTGAGTGTATATGGTGAGATATATGTTAAATATGTTAGAATTTATCTATGTTTATTGAATTAATCATGAGAAGACCATTTAAAAATAGAGAAGCTTTTAGAAAAATTAAAGAATCTTTAATTAGTAATTATTCATAATATATAAGTCTAAATAAAACAAAAAAAAACCCACAAATATTAGCCTACCTAATTACCTTAATATCTAGTATTGAAGGGAAGTGAAAAAATTACACAAAAGTTAGAAAATATAAAAAATACTGAAGATACAATAGAACTAGTAGTATTTTCGATAAATAAAACAGAAATAACTATATTTTCAATAAATAAAATAGAAATAA
>NW_025870976.1:453-1217 GCF_002878395.1 Capsicum annuum
GAATAATTCTACTATAAAGTAACTAATATGAATTTATTTTATCATATCATGATTGTTGGGAACTATGAATTTAGTTATTCATAATCATAAATAAATATACCTGTTTGGGTAGTTTTGATATTTCTGAAGTTTGTTCCTCCATAGCTTTTTCCATTGAAGTATGTCTGTTTTTAATTGACTGAGCAAAATATTTGTTGTGGACTGGAGAGAGTATTGCTTCAATCTACTTCTGCAGGTACAAGCAAAGAAGTTAGTCGACCTATTTTTATCTATTAAATCAATTTTTATAGTAGTTTTATTCTTCTATCCATATTAATTTTTCTTTTAGATTTTTCATTATTTTTCTAATACGGTTTCCTTCTGTTATCCTTTTGTAGGTGGTGAATATCTTGTGTAATTCTTCAATAGCTGTTAGTTCTTCTCTGTCTTGAGTGTATATGGTGAGATATATGTTAAATATGTTAGAATTTATCTATGTTTATTGAATTAATCATGAGAAGACCATTTAAAAATAGAGAAGCTTTTAGAAAAATTAAAGAATCTTTAATTAGTAATTATTCATAATATATAAGTCTAAATAAAACAAAAAAAAACCCACAAATATTAGCCTACCTAATTACCTTAATATCTAGTATTGAAGGGAAGTGAAAAAATTACACAAAAGTTAGAAAATATAAAAAATACTGAAGATACAATAGAACTAGTAGTATTTTCGATAAATAAAACAGAAATAACTATATTTTCAATAAATAAAATAGAAATAA
>NW_025870977.1:0-1373 GCF_002878395.1 Capsicum annuum
TTATCCTAAAAATCCTTTTCCCTTTGTCCATTAAAGACCTTCCGATCAATTTTTGAGAATGTCAAGCCTTGTGTGCTGTATATATATATATATAAAAAAAACACTTGTGGGTGAAAACCCATGGAGGCACCACACGATATCAAAAAAAAAAATAATCTTACTGGTGAAAACCCTCAGGGGCGCCATAAGACAATGATGAACGAGACAACATAAATTATAGAGGTCAATTGTGAAAATCCTTAAAGGATAACTTTAGTCAAACAAAGTTTATCATGACAGGACAAAGATCAAGAAGGATGATTTGATTTGATTGAAAGGTGCAGTCTAATTCGAGATTAGACAGTTTTGAAGGGTCAAATGTCTACTTCAAATTGCGTGTCATGCTTCATTCAAGTTAATATATACCTCCAAATAAGCTTCCTTTCTTTACTGTTAAAAATACCTTCTATTTTAACATAATTCTTTTGTTTCTTCTTTCAACTTTTCCTTATTTCATTTTACACGTGTTGTTTTTATGCGTAAGTCTTGCATCAGATGCAAAATAAAGAAAGACGCGCAAAATTGACCATGGCTCCCAGTGAAATTGAGCAGAGATTATTGGGCATTCACCACCTTGACAAGGACAGGGAGTCAGTTAAGATAAGTGTTACGAGTGAAGCATTTGAAAATGAAGAACAGAATCGTACTGAAACAAACAGAGATGCAACAGAATTTGAAAGACAAAGAATCAAGCTCGCCAACCAATTAGTTGAATTAACTGTATCAAGTTGGGGCAGAGATAAGGAAAACCTCTAAGGAATTCAAGGCCACAAACCAACTACCAATTTTAAAACTCACAATTCTTTCTCTTTCTCTCTCTTGCTTGAACAGGGGCAAAGCAATCTTGTGAAGTTTAGTGAAAAAAAAAAACAAGTATAACAAAGCTAAGTTTTCTTAAATTTTCCGTTTTGTTATACTCCTATAATTCTAAGTTCGTATCAATATAATAATAATAATAATAATAATAAAACCCCTTATATTCAAAATTGGGGTTTTTTTTTTCTTTTCTCTTCCAACTAAAAATAAAAAATCCTAATCTTATTCGTCTTCATAGGGCGTCATCCCCTAGTTGACATCTTATCTCGTCCTCATAGGGCGTCATTCCCTAGTTGACATCTTATTCGTCTTTATAGGGCTCCATCCCCTAGTTGACATCTTATTCGTCTTCATAGGGCGCCATCCCCTAGTGGATATCTTATTTCGTCTTAATAGGGCGTCATTCCCTAGTTGACATCTTATTCGTCTTCATAGGGCGTCATCCCATAGTGGACATCTTATCTCGTCTTCATAGGGCGTCATCCCCTAGTTGACATCTTATTTCGTCTTCATAGGGC
>NW_025870977.1:1473-2629 GCF_002878395.1 Capsicum annuum
ATAGGGCGTCATCCCCTAGTTGACATCTTATCTCGTCTTCATAGGACGTCATCCCCTAGTTGACATCTTATTTCGTCTTCATAAGGCGCCATTCCATAGTTGATATCTTATCTCGTCTTCATAGGGCGTCATCCCCTAGTTGACATCTTATTTCGTCTTCATAAGGTGCCATCCCCTAGTTGACATCTTATCTCATCTTCATAGGGCGCCGTCCCCTAGTTGACATCTTATTCATCTTTATAGGGCTCCATCCCCTAGTTGATATCTTATCCGTCTTCATAGGGCGCCATCCCCTAGTTGACATCTTATCTCGTCTTCATAGGGCGTCATCCCCTAGTTGACATCTTATTCGTCTTTATAGGGCTCCATCCCCTAGTTGACATCTTATTCGTCTTCATAGGGAGTCATCCCCTAGTTGACATCTTATCTTATCTTTATAGGGCGTCATCCCCAAGTTGACATTTTATTTCGTCTTTATAGAGCGCCTAGTTGACATTTTAAGAAATAAACCTTCCTATTTTTCTTCTTTACGTCTTCATAGGGTATGACAATCCCTAGTCACATTTTTAGAAGCAAAAATCCTAATTTTTTTTCATGCATTCATTAGGCATAACTTCCTTTGGTTGCATTATTGAGAATAAGATTCTTATTTTATTGCATACGTAGCCTAGATTCCTTTCATTTATTTATAATTTTTCTAATAAATCATAAAATTTTTCTAGTGCAAACTGGGGCAGAAAATTTTGTTCGTTCTATTTTGTTTTCTTTGATGGCTAGCAGGTTTTTCTGCAAAGCACAGGTTTGATGTCGAGAATGGAATTTCATCTCCGGTCAGAGTATAGAAGAATGATCAGGTTGAAGATAGTTAGAGTCAGCTCTGTATCTGTAGCGGCCCAACATCTCAAGAGACATCTTTTTAGCTTCTGATAAGGAGAACAAACATCCAAAGTATTCTATGAACCGTTCTTTAGTAGAGTTTCAATGACTCAATCCAAGTTGCAAGTTCAAATCTCAAATCCTAACTTCAAGATCAAATCTTGAGATCAAGGTACCTACCAGAAGAAGGTGAGGCGATAACTGAAGATCCAAGAGGAAGGTCTGAAGCAAGGGAATCAAGACAAATAGAATAAATAGAATCTTGTACTTTTATTTCTAG
>NW_025870978.1:0-1799 GCF_002878395.1 Capsicum annuum
CAACCTTCACTTATATATAGTAGTAAATAAAATGGTTAACATGCATATGGTTTTTTTCTTATATTTATTAATTTTATCCTCATTTTTGTGGTGCAATAAAATGGTTACACATGGATATTAATTTTTGTTATATTTATTATTTTTGTCCTCATGATTTGTCTTTTTGGGGATACTTACTATTATTATTACTACTACTACTACTACTATTACTATTATTATTATTGTTATTATTATTATTATTATTATTATTATTATTATTATTATTATTATTATTCATTTTTTTACTATTACTATTACAATAAAACTGTTACACATGCATATAGACATATATCGATTTCGAAATATTTATTGCACCATAAAATTACCGAAAGACCCTTGGTAGACATTTAATAAAGAAAAAAAAAGATATTTATAAAAAATTACTATCACGTATAATTCAATTAAAAAGGTTTAAATAAGGTCTAAATAATAATACATGAGGCCAAAACTAATAAATTTAAGAAAAAAGCAATATGCATGTGTAATCATTTTATTGCACCATAAAAATGATGATAAAACTAATAAATATAAGGAAAAAGCAATATGCATGTGTAACTATTTTATTTCACCATAAAATTATCAAAATACCCTTGAAGTATAAAAAATAAGTAATTTAATAGGAAACAAAAAGATATTTTATAAAAAATTACTACCATGTATAATTTAATTACAAAGGTCTATATAAAAATATTATTAAAATAATACATGACGACAAAACTAATAAATATATGAAAAAAGTAATATGCATGTCTATCCATTTTATTGCATCATAAAAATGAGGATAAAACTAATAAATATAAGGAAAAAATAATATGCATGTGTAACCATTTTATTACACCATAAAATTATCGAAATACCCTTGATAATCATTTAATAAGAAAAAAAGATATTTATAAAAAAAATACTACCATGTATAATTCAATTACAAAGGTCTAAATAAAAATATTATTAAAATAATATACGAGGACAAAACTAATAAATATAAGTAAAAAGCAATATGCGTATGTAATCATTTTATCGCACCATAAAAATGAGGATAGAACTAATAAATTACCATTACTACTATATATAAGTGAAGGTTGGGGTGACTACTAAAGGTATTTCAGTAATTTTAGTCACCCAACCTTCACTTATATGTAGTAGTAAATAAAATGGTTACACATACATATGGTTTTTTTCTTATATTTATTAGTTTTGTCCTCATTTTTACGGTGTAATAAAATGGTTACACATACATATTGCTTTTTACTACTATATATAAGTGAAGGTTAGGGTGACAATAAGGGTATTTCAATAATTTAGTCACCTCAATCTTCACTTACATATAGTAGTAAATAAAATGGTTACACATGCATATGATTTTTTTCCTTATATTTATTTGTTTTATCCTCATTTTTATGGTGCAATAAAATAGTTACACATGCATATTGTTTTTTTTTCTATTTATTAGTTTTGTCCTCATGTATTATTTTAATAATATTTTTATTTAGATCTTTGTAATTGAATTATACATAACAATATTTTTCTATAAATATCTTTTTGTTCCTTATTAAATGACTACACTGAATGTATATATTATGTTAACATCGATTTATTGCACTACATTTCTTTTCTTTAACTCATATACTAAACAATTAAAACAAGTAGGAAATAATCTTCCCCAAAGTTGAATCTCTTTTGCACATTGGTGTTGCCAAAATGCTCGTACCTTGCACGGGCACGGATATCTAGTATTTATAGAAATTTGAGTTGGAGGACAA
>NW_025870979.1:0-2589 GCF_002878395.1 Capsicum annuum
ACCAGACTACGTTTTAGACAGACCCCAAAGGTGTTTAATCGATAACCCTTAGTATATGGTTAGTCTCTTAATTTCTTAGCATCAACGATGGATTAACCTGTAAATTCCTAGGAATTCTGGCCTTGAACAAAGTCTGCCTATAAGACAACGGACGAGTGTTAGCTGCCAGATAAAAATTTTCCGAGGTGTGGTTAAAGAAGTATGACGTTAAGAGCATAGATTAAGAGGAAGAGATGAACAGGGTAAAGTAAAAAAAAAAAAAAAAAAAAAAAAAAACTCTGGGGAAAATTAAGAATGATAAACATGAAGAAACAATAGGAAAGAGGGAGTACTGAGTAGGATTTTACACACTGATTCACTCAAAAGATAATAATTTTTTACTGAAAAATCAAAATATACTACTATTTTTACTATTCAACCTTCCTGTTTTTATCTTTCGTCATTTTTATATTTTATAATATTGAAATTAATATTGAAATATCCGACTATTTTGGTATCAGAGCGAGAAGGTTTTGGGAACATTACCTATTAACTCGCAAAAACTCTTTCAAAATTTATATGAAAAGACATAGATCATTTCAAGACATAAGGTGTAGTTATTTTTATTTATACAGAGAAATAAGAAAACAAAAACATATACTGACTAAACTACGTAACTTAGAAGAAGGTCAAAAACGGTTACTAAAAGTTAGAAAAGTACGAACAAACTATTATCACGACTTATTGAGCGCAGTAAATTGGGAAATACAAGGTTGTGAGAGAGACTTAGAAAATAGTACTTCCGCAATAAGGTGGCTTAAAGAACGCATTAGAAGAAAAGCTTATCAGTTAGGATAATAAATGCCAATAAGATATATCGAGGTCATAAGGGAAATACAACGTCAATACTATAGAGAAATTACATATAAACATCAACTCGTAAAAATCAGAAAACAATTTATCGAACGATTAGAACTGTTAAATAAAGAAATAAAAAAGTTAGAAAAAGATATTGTAACTTTTAAAAAAAACGGACTCACTAAGTGCCATAACATCTAATTATTACAGAAAAGCTTTAATAAGCGAACAAGCTAGGTTGATAGAAAATATACAAGAAGTAGACTTAGACATAACCTATAGTAATAACAGATTGAGATATCAAACAAAGCTAAGCAATAAATACCTTAAATTAAACCACCTAGGATAACAAAATAGCTTCGTTAAAACATCTAGATTACTTAGATCTTCGATTCCAACCTGAAAAGAAATATAGAATATTAAAAAATAATTCTACCATAAGGTGTAATTTTAGTCAAGGAGAACATATTTTACATTCCGAAGATAAACAATACAACACGATTATAGATTTTCTGATAAATACAAGTGAAAAAATACAAGAAAAAGATAATAGTCTAATACGAACGCTAGACCAAATAGAAGCTAATCAAAACAAATATAAAAAGACAATAGAAAAGATCGAACAAAATTTAGATTATCTTAAGTCACAAGAAGTAGAAATCGATAGAAAAATCCAGTATTTAAACCATAAGTTTAATTTAGAAAAAATACCTACCAAATTAGAAATTGAAAAATTAATAGCAACCATAATAGAAAAACCTAAAGAATTAGAACTAAAAACAACTCAACTAATATCAAAGCTTGTAGAACAGGTTGAAAACATAACAACAGAAATTAAAGATTTACAAGAGATAACAAAAAGATTAGAAGAAATATCACTCTCATGAGTGACGAAGATATAAATTACAATAAAGCACTAGAAAAATCAAAAAACTACCATAGTGAACCTGAAGGGCTATCTAGGCATATACCTTCAAGTCAAACAGATAAGATTTTATTAAAACAAAATAACATCATAATAGAATTACTATTAGACTTACACAAAAAGATAGACATTTTAATTAAAGGTAAAGAAACTAAAAAACCTCTTCAGGAAAAACCAGAGCTACCCGAACTACATAAGAAAATAGACATCTTAATAAATAAGGAGGTCCAACCAAACAATAACCTAGAAATAGACGAACTTATTAACCAATTAAAAAGAATTGAACTAACTCCTAAACAAGAACGAAAAACTATAATAAGAAAACCGCAAAAATGGACTTTCTATCAAATCGACGGAGAACCTTCGAAAATAATACAGGACAAGGAGAAGAAAGACAAAGAGTAAGTTTTTCAGAAAATAGAATAGGAAATAATAATATATTAGCTAGAATATGCAGACGACAACCTAATGCAGAACAGAATCAAGAGCTTAACGAAATAATAGATGTAGATAAAGACCTACAAATTTTTCAACAACATCAATTAAAATTATTAAATCCCAAGACACTATATAATGCAGGATATTTTTCTACCGATAACCAGTTATATAGACACTATAGAGAAGAACAAATATCTGCCATAGGAGAAGACTTTAAAATACTAGATTTAGTAAATGCTCATTCGCTAAAACATCTAAAAAATAGAATGGTATTAATGCATATGGGTTTAATAGTTATAGGAATAAAAGGTTTAACTAGAAAAAGTTTAGGATCCAAAGTACTAATAACAATATACGATGACCGATGGTCAGATATAAAGAAATCAATA
>NW_025870980.1:0-1483 GCF_002878395.1 Capsicum annuum
ATGCATCTTGCTCAACCAATTTGATAAATTAGTAAGCATGGAGTTACATAGCATGTGATTTAAACCGGCTCTACCCAGCCTATCAAACACTACGTAACTCCAAGCTTATTACCCTATCAAAACAATAAGCCCGAGTTAGTGCACATAGAAAAAATTCTCCAATATAGATGACAAGATATCTGCTATGCAAAAGTCTACACCATCGCCAAACATAATTGCCTAGGAACATGTCTGACGACGGTGTAGACTTTGCATAGCAGATATCTTGTCATCTATATTAGATAAGAGCAATCAGCAGAAAGGCTAAGAGATTGAGCTCGTTTGATTTGTGCACTAAATTGGTCATATTTTTTTGATAGAGTAATGAGCTTAGAGTTACGTAACGTTTGATAGGCTTGGTAGAACCGGTTTAGATCACGCGCTACGTAACTTCATGCTTACTAATTTATCAAATTGGTTGAGCAAGATGCATGGAGCAACGCTAGATAAAAGTGTGTTGTTCAATTTTTGGGACCACATCTTCAATGTGTATCAACATATTTTGACCTAAAACAAACACAGAGACTCTCCATGTATCCTTTAAAGCTTCTGAAGAGAAAGTGTACTGAAGGGCTTTTAGAATGCCACAACTTTGAAGGTAGTGTTCCTGATCGAGCTCACAAGAGACGAGAAACTGTTTACCAACTTTGAAGAGGGCAACAACCAGCTTGAATATAGAATCAACAAGCTAGAGGCAAGCTTGAAAATTATTGGGATTCACATACTACAACAAGCATCTGATCTTCTCCAAGAAATGTTGAAAACATGTCAAGGCAAGAAAACACAATCAATTATAACCATATTGCTAAGGAAGCAATGATACTCTAGTTGCCTTTCAATCTCGTTTGTGATTCCGATCAGGTCAACGACAGTGGACCTGATTGGAAACACAAACAAGAAGGCATGGGATGAAATTTAAAATTCAGAAATTTGCCGCCTTCGCTTAGTTTCCTTATTTTCACTGCAGCTGTTGTTGGCATAAGTTTTCTAAACTTGCTGTACATCATTTCTACCCTCGATGCTCGTGAGGCTTCTTTGTTGGTCTTTTTTTTTTATCTAGGTGATAATCCCGACCATGCAGCTCCCTAGCAAAGTGTCCATCTGTAATTTTTTTCTTTTAGAGACACAACAGATGAAATTACATTACCAGATACACCTTCATATTTGCACTTGATTCAGATCTCGCATCTATTAAGATAATTCAACTGGACAGATTCGTTAGAAGTTACTTTCTACCCTATGTCTCTTCTTCAATTAGCTCTCATATGATATAGTCTTCCATCAACCACCCATTTTCCTTTAAAAGCATTCTACTACCGCACATTCTGGTATAAAATCATCACCCTGAGCGAGCAACCTAGCCATATAAATTTTGGTCATGGCAATAAATATATTGGTTTTCTATTCTTATTAGATGCAGTGCTAAGCTTCGAAGGCCCTCTAA
>NW_025870980.1:1583-1808 GCF_002878395.1 Capsicum annuum
CTAAGGATCCAATGCACCCTAAAAGTTAGTCCAATCACTATTGAATCTCTTTACAGTGACACAAAAATTAGATCCCTTCACAATGCTTGATAAATAAACATGAGCAACAACCGACATTAAATCTTAACAGGCTATCAGAACCATATTCATGGTCCCTCAGCCTTATCAGTTCGAACCAACCAAACTTAATTGTAAAATTGCAGACATTTTATTTCAACGATCTAT
>NW_025870981.1:0-6655 GCF_002878395.1 Capsicum annuum
TTTCTTTCTCTCTTCTCTCTTTGGTGAAAGATCTCTCAAAAACCTCTCTTATGCGCTAATCTCTCTCAAAGACAAATATCAATGAGCACGAATAATTCACTCTTAAATAGTTCTATTTATAGATGATAGATGATGCTTTTCCTAAAGTCAGGAAAACTCAAAATAGGAATAGAAATCCGAATTCTTTTTCAAATAGGATTGGAAACCAAAAGAAAATAGGAGTAGGCCATGGGCCTTTGACTGGAACATGGGCCATGGCCTAACAGTAAAAGGGACCTCTGTAACAATCGATTTCGTCGTTATTGAATATATTGATGGTAAAGGCATGTGCCTCTTATTTTTCATAAGTGTTAAGATTAATTCATTAAGTGTGGAAGTGCATTTATGTACTAAGGTCATACAATATCTCTAACACTAAGTTAACATAAAAGTATCTTTGTCGATTTAGTGTTGGGCTACGTATAAACTAGAGTCAACTTCAAACGAACATTTCTTGTAAAATATAAAGAGTTAGGGGGGACTAATACCCACCAAATAAAATATCTATGGGTCTTCTTTCCAAAAAAATCGACTGTTCATTGATATGCTTTCTCAGTAAACAGTTATGACCGATTTACTGAAGAGACTGTCCATGCTGAAAAAGCTGAGACCACTGTAGTGGGATCAAATTTCTATAGCAACGTCAATGAGAAAATGTAATACCCCAAAAAAATTTTCGTCAAAATTTTGTGTGTAAACGTATTGGATCCTACCTTCGAGAATGATTTATAATTTTTCTGTGTGTCATTTCTTGGATTTCGACACACCATTTCGTAGAGCATCGAATAAGCTTTCCAGTGATATGTGTATCACCCAAAACGGATACCCGAGCGATGAGTTACGACCATTCCGATCAAACTACGACTATTCCGATCGAACTGTGAACAGTAAAATGTGCAGGAAAAAAAATACTGCAGCCAGGTGATTTTTTTGGTCAACTTCAAATGATCATAACTCCTTGTACATAATGAACTGTGTGAGCTGCTATATATCAACGGAAAGCCCTGAGAGTCTTCTTTCCAATAAAATTGGTTTCATCCAATTTAGACAACGGAGTAAAACGTTATGGACAATTTACTTCAGCCTATCGGATAGATCACTGAAGGACAGATTCAGGTTTTATTTATTTCTTAGGGGCATTTTGATCTTTCACCACTCTTTTAAACCTCTATAAATACTCCATTCTGCTGAGAACTTGTATTATTTTCCTCTCATTTCTCTTATATGTGTGTGTGTGTGTGTGTGTATATATATATATATATCAAGTTAGGGTTAGGGTTTTAAATTGGGGGAAATTAATTGGAGGCTTTGATTCAACAATTCCTTCTTTCAATCTCTGTCGGCCACGAAATCTAAGGTATGCAAGTGTTTATCTATGGACTCCTTTCCTTCATAGAGTCCACGAATTCCTTTTTGAAAGTTCAAGTTATGTATATATATATATATATATATGTTGATTGATATTGGATGGTTGAGATATATATGAGGATTATGTATGTTACTTGATATATATATATATAGATGATGATTATGTATTTTGGTTGATATATATATATATGTGTGTGTGTGTGTGTGGTGATGGTGTATGTTGGTTAATACATGCATGTGATGATTATGTGTGTTGGATGAGATATATGGGGTGGCGAAAAACATGAGAATTTGACGAATTCACCAATGCCTAAAAGTGCATGTAAGGTGTTTGTGGAATTGTCTAAGAGGCTATAAATTTATGTTCTTAGGATATAATAAGTTCTGAATAACTAGACTACTTTCTATGTATACATTCAACATGAACTCCATGTTGTTGTCAAAATTGGGGATGTTGTATGGAAGGCTTATGATATGGTTATAAGTGCGGACGAGGGATTTAGTTGGTGGAATTAAGATGAATGATGGTGTTGTAGCACATGTAATTGTTCATACTGACCTATGCCTAAATGGTGCATGCAAGGTAATTGTAGAAATGCCTAGTTGAAGAAGAATGGATCGTATGACCCCTTGTGATCAAAGTGATGAGTTCATACCATACTTGCATGCTACGTGTTTACTATGATGCTTGAGGGAAATGGTAAGGCCATTAGGCCACGCTAAGTGTGAAATGTCTAATTATGGGTCGAATTGCATATATCAAGATCTTAAAAGAAAGAACCTTGAGAAGTGAACCATGATGTGTTGAATGTATATTATTTGTGTGTATCCCGATTGGATAAACTATGTTATGTTGTATTCTTCCTTAACCATATACATCCTTGTTGAATGATCTACGATGTAATGGCATGAGATCCCAATACTTGTATATGAATATGATCTTCAAATGATTGGTGTGAGGTATTAATGAATGCATGGTTAATGATGGCCTGTGGGCATGTGAGTATTCGTTGTTGCATACTACGTATTACTTATGTTATTGATTGCTGGGGGTACGTATGCCCGAAATAGTTTGTTGGTCTAGAGATGAGTTAGTTCTGCGATAATCTTAGTCGTGCTACGATCGATGAATTTCCGATGATTTGAGAACTTAACATGAATTCCGTGCGAACCTAGTATGTGAGGTTTTGAACAAGAATATCTTTTCATTCTTGTGCCCAAAGAATTGATTTTATCATTGGAATTTCATGATTTTGTAAAGTGGGTAAATACCCAAGATGTTTTAATGATGAATTATGAGGTTATGAAAAATATAAATTGTTTAAGCTTTGATGTACATGATTACTTTATTATTCCCAATTTATGATTTGATATGGTGAATTTCATATTTCTACCATGAGTTGATATTTTAAGTGTTCTCAAGATATGATTTATGGAACTTTGAATCGTCTAATATTGGTATACATAATAACCTTATTATCTTGTTTTCTTGAATTGATATTTTATGCCATAAATTGCATACCACTACTATGAAATTATGTTTTTGAGGATTCTTGATATAAGAGCCATGATTTGAGTTACATTACGATATACAAAATCTTACTATGATTTGAAGATGTTAAATGCTTTTCAAAATCTATTGTCATGATTTGAATAATGGAATGAAAGAATGATTATTTGATAATATTGATTTGCATCCGCAGAGTCGAGACGATTTATATTGATTTTAAGCTCGCAGAGATGAAATGCTGTGTTATTGATACCATATTGATGTTGAGGAAAATTAAAATGTTTTGAGCTAAAATGTGTTGATTTAGGAATCCACAAATTGATATGATTTGATAAATGAGAAAGAGATTTGATTTGGTCTTTATGATAGACCCTTGTGATGTTATGGTGGATTTCCTAACGCGTTTTGAGCTAGTCGGGGAGTATTACATAGCACCGAGAGGGAAATTTGGTATTTCCCCAAACCTATGTGCCACCGTAGGGTTGTTGATGATGATATTGTTGGCCAGAGAGCCGAATTGTGATTATGAAAGCTTTAAGGTTGTACTCCCTGGCAAGAGTACAACACTCCCGCCAATGGGAGTGCTCTTCCTAGGAGGGAAAACGTTGGTATTCCACGCGGCTCGCGTGGGGTTGTCGATGATAGGAAACTCCCCTGTCCATAAGAGTATGTTTCTTGAACTATCGAGTCACTCCGAGTCTTGAGTTGATAAGTTTGGTTGTCTATGATGAGTCATGAGAATTTATGATGAATATTGATGATTTTATGATGATTTATGGGATTTTACTTATGTTTTCCTCTCTATAATATTATGAGAAGTATGGATAATGAAATTCAAGCCATGTGAGTTTTCATTTTCCATACACATATTTTACGAAATCAAAGATATTATTCAAATTATTGTGTGCACCCCTACATATTCAGTTGCTTATGAGTAGTCATGGTGAGTTATGTAACTACTTCCCATGGTTTTTGTATCAGTATAAATCTTCAGGAGTCAGGGGTGTGAGTGTATTCGATTGATCAGTGTTGGTATCCTGTGATTCAGTAATGCAGTACCCCAGTACAGTAGTGAGTTCCCAAGACAGTAAAGTGCTATCCGAGCTGTGGTATCTGGAGTCGTTATAATTGTTATTGTGGTTGTGAACTGTGCATTCATACATGTGTAGTCGTTCGTTATTCTCATGATTATTCTATTGATTAAATATTCATGCATAAGCCCTTGCATTTAGCCTTTCCTGCTTGCATACTCAGTATATCTTAGTACTGATGCATTCGTGCTATGGTGTTCTTTTATTTTGGGGCACCATAGGTTCAGAGGAGTGAAACTTGGAGCATCTTAGAAGTCACTTGTATAGCAGCAGTGGGTGCAGCAGTGAGTCCTCATTATCCGAGGATGTTGTTATTACAGTATTTGATTTTAGTAAATGGAGTTAGTTGGGGGAATTGTCCCTTCAACTCCACAGTTCAGGCAGTGTAGAGGTTTTTCAGATAGATGTATTAGTGTGTGGTTTAAGGTATTGTATATTTCTAGATGTTTGAACCTTATGGCAAGTGTTAGCCAGTTTTTGCATGTATTTTATTATATTATGCAGTTAACAGGTACATATATCAGAAAAAGGGTTAGCTTGTGGTCCTTTGGGATCATAAGCACTGTGTGGCATTCCGGTTCTCAGGAGTCGGGGCGTTACAAACTTGGTATCAGAGCCTAAGGTTTAATAGTGTCCTAGGGAGTCTGAAAAGCTGCATCCAGTAGAGTCTTGTACAAGAGTGTATTGCGCGCCACATTCATGTACAGGAGGCTATGGGATGTTTAGAAGAGCTTCCGTTCGTTCATGATCCAGATCGTGCTATTGCAAGAGTTTCTAAGAGAGTTATGTAGACTCTTATAATGATCTACTTATGTCAGATTTACCTTACTCTTAAGGTAACAGAAGTAGTGAAGCCATATTCTTTCAAATAGAACTTTCTCTGATGGTCCCCGCAGATAGTTTCAGGACAGTATTCTCTAAAGAGAGCAGAGTATGCCTTATGGGGTTAGCTGTTTATATGGTGAATTAATAGGCTTAAAATTATACATGTAAGAATATAAGTGTGGAAGTTGGGAATTATATATGTTGATTGATAGAGATATAGCTACGATTCTCATGTTATGGAGAAGTATAAGTTTAAGAGATGTGATATTTGAAGGCTAGAATGAGAATAGTATGTTTATTAAAGATTTGTGGATATTTATGTTATGTTTTAGAAGTTAAGCTTGAATCTTTGAAGAATGTAAGTTTGTGAACTCCAAACTAAGTTTTAAGATGTAAGTGTGGTATTAGTAGCCTATGAAGAAATTGAAGCAGATAATGTGTTTAGTGAGACAAGTAGGTGTTGAAAAGAGTGTATGTATATGATGATGATTGTAGAGACTAAGGAAAGATAAGAGTTGTATTCCAAGAAGTAGCATTGTTATTGAATTTATGTTTTCAGGTGTAGTCTTTCTGGATGAATTAAGTTATCATTTTGTGCACGTTGTTCCTCAGACTCTATAGTACATTGGTTGTAGTTCATTTTGTGCTTTATCCAAGCGTTCAAAAGTGTCTGACGATGACTTAAAGCTGAGAGGAGGATGATAGAGAAGTGACAAGTCAGGCCCTCAGAATCAGGTAGTGGTGCCAGTAGGTATGGAAAAGCAGTAAAGGGAGACAGCTCCCGACCCATTCTTGTTTCAGTGAAATATGTCTAGAGGGACCTTGGGTCCCAAGGGTGAGATACCCCATAATGTTATAATAATTGCATGTCCATGCTCTTTCTATGATGTTAACCTCATCGTTCATTGCATTTCTAGTTATGCTTTCGAGAATTTAGTATATTAGGAATATTCGTATTTAATATGCACGTTCAATATAAAGGAACTCGAATTGTGGGCATGTTTGAACATGGATTGAAGAGATTAGTTGGGTTATGATTCTGTACATTTGAGATGCATGTGTGTTGTGAAAATTTACCCATGAGTGGGTTGTTGAATGTTTTATGCGATAGATGTGCATGACTAGTGAACATACGCAGAGTATTGGTTGGTTCAGTCATGTGGTTATGTTTTGAGATGTTTTGTTGTCTTGAATAAACCCAGTCGATTAGTGTTCTTGATCTGGCCTTTACATTCGAGGACGAATGTTTCCAAGGGGGAGATGATATAATACCCCGGAAAATTTTTTGTCAAAATTTTATGCGTAAACATATTGGATCCTATCTTCGAGAATGATTTATAATTTTTCTGTCTGTCATTTCTTAGATTTTCACCTACCATTTCATAGAGAACCGATTAATCTTTTCAACGATTTCAGGATCACCCAAAATGGACACTCGAGCGATGAGTTACGACCATTCCGATCAAACTACGACTATTCCGATCGAACTGTGAACAATAAAATGTGCAGGAAAAAAAAATACTGCAGCCAGGCAATTTTTTTGGTCAACTTCAAACGATCATAACTCCTTGTACATAATGAATTGTGTGAGATGCTATAAATCAACGGATAGCCCTGAGAGTCTTCTTTCCAATAAAATTGGTTTCATCTAATCTGGACAACGGAGTAAAACGTTATGCCCAATTTACTTCAGCCTATCGGATAGATCACTGAAGGACAGATTCGGATTTTATTTGTTTCTTAGGGGCATTTTGGTCTTTCACCACTCTTTTAAACCTCTATAAATACCCCATTCTGCTGAGAACTTGTATTATTTTCCTCT
>NW_025870982.1:0-1784 GCF_002878395.1 Capsicum annuum
CATATTTTGAACTTTTTAACTAATTTAATAGTTAAATCTAATTTGACAGGTGTTTGATCGTGAATTCCCCACAGATTGATCACAGCAACAAAAATGCATCTCCTACTATAGAATTTATAAATATTATCTGTAAAGCTCTGATGCCGGTGGCCACCTTTGTCATGGTTGTTATTTGTGGAACTGACAAACTAAGATGCGACGTATTCTTGAACATGTTTTTGGGTCAGTATTGGTGTTGTAATAGCCTCCTATGGGGAAATTCTCTCTTTCCATCCTCTCTATAAAAAACCTCCACGAGCGCTGCACCACCAACGGCAACAACAACGACGGTCAGCCTCCTTTCGTCCACCACTTCCTTCCCTTTTCTCCCCCCTTTTCGGCGACCATTGTACCGGTCACCATCGATGACGACGGGGCGACCAATAGCTGCTCCAACCAGCTCCAGCCAGCGAAGACCCACCGAGAATCCGCCTCCAGCCGTCGCGCCTCCTCCATCAAACAGGCCAGCCGGAGAATATCCGACCAAGCACCACGCACCAGCATCTCTCTCCGGCACCGTCGTTACCACCGGCGAACAGCATCGTTGCTGCCACCTCTTCTCCCCAGCGCCTCCCCTAGGCGCCTCTCTCTTCTCTTCTCGTCAAAGCAATAGGAGTAGCCACCACAAACTGCCTCCATTTCCTGCCATCACGTCCTCGCCGGAGTTAATGACCGGCGAGGCTCTCAATGAGACACCACTACGAGTATTTTTGGTAGGGGGATGGATTGAAGAACATTGGGCTTGTGACTTGTGGGGAGTACTGGCTGCTCTAGTCTGATAGCTGTGGTCCCCTAGACTTTTCGTTTGCTCTCCCCCCTCTGTTTGATTGCCAGTTCCCAAAACTTGTTTTTACATGTTCTGGTTGTTATTTTGCTTCCACCTTTAACCTTTACTATTTAACGCTTACCTTCACGCTCCACCCTGATTGACCAGCAGCTTCTGAGGCCGGCGACGGCGTCGATTGAGCCGAAAAAGGTAAGTTTGAATCTCTCTCCCACCCCAAATCTCCCTCATCCCCAGTTCCTCTTTATACTCGCCCCCTCTTTCCCCTCTTAAATTCCCTTTTGGTTCTGTCGCTCCGATCACCGGTGGAACTACGATTCCCGCCGACTCGACGTCGGCAACAGTTAGGGGTTTCACCTGCGGCAAAATAGGTTGGTCAAACAGGTGGTTCGGGTCAGAAGACGTCCAGATCCCGGCAAGATTGCAGAAGGCTCTCCGGCGTTACTCCGACGACTCTCCAGCAACACTCCGGAAACGTACCAGCAGTCTTTTTACCAGCGACCTTACTCCGCCAACGATTTTTGACATCAAATTGACGGAACTAGCAGCTAGCAGGCGTACCGGTGACATCTACACTTTTTGGCATTTAGCCACTTCAGTCAGTTTTTGATTTCCTGTATATTATTTTGCTGTCGTGTCCTTGTCTCTTGTTACGGCTTCTATTTCAATTTTTTGGCATTCTTCCTGTTGCTTGTGTGAGTAGTAGTGTCTGGCTGCTTTGTTTGGAGATTGTTGTTGAGTTGTGTTTTGGATTAGTACATCGCTTGACTTAGTATTAATTTGTGGGGTAGACTTTTTCCGCGATGATTCCATCTACTTTACTTGTACCTTCCTTTTCCTGTTGTTGCTTTATTACTGTCACATAACATGGCCGCTCCATACAACATGGCCGGACGGACTACCGCCCTGTAGAATTTGCCTTTAAGCTTGGGCGGCACCTTCTTATCACACAGCACCCCCG
>NW_025870983.1:0-531 GCF_002878395.1 Capsicum annuum
CATGAAGTTTCACCCCATTCCCATACACATGGAATGAGTTATGGCCTTCGGACCAATCAGCTAATTACGACAATGCCACTGGACTTTGGCCAAGTCAAGCCCCTATCCAAACGGACTCCAAATGACCCCAAATTTGGTAAGCATACATAAGGTACCATCAATATCAACTCTCTAAACCAGAATCCTTAGATTCCACTTGTAGTTCAAAATGGCACGGCGCTAACATCGAACACCGCACACGATCCTCACCATGTCTCCGCCCCCTTGGGCTCACACCAAGCCCTCTCCAAATCACATTGGCACTCTTAGGACATGTCATGCAACGTATATAGATGCTTGTTGCCTCATGTTATGCCCCTTTGCCTCATCTTCGACTTCAGCATATTCCCTCAGCACATGCCGCCTGCATAGCTGACAAGGTTGCGGCCTAGTTGGCACGCACAATCCTAGCGAGTGACAGGCCCCAAAACTTTAGGGCGTCACACCCTCACACACCTGAAGTAGTCATTGTCCTCAATGACATGCAACACC
>NW_025870983.1:631-1032 GCF_002878395.1 Capsicum annuum
CATGAAGTTTCACCCCATTCCCATACACATGGAATGAGTTATGGCCTTCGGACCAATCAGCTAATTACGACAATGCCACTGGACTTTGGCCAAGTCAAGCCCCTATCCAAACGGACTCCAAATGACCCCAAATTTGGTAAGCATACATAAGGTACCATCAATATCAACTCTCTAAACCAGAATCCTTAGATTCCACTTGTAGTTCAAAATGGCACGGCGCTAACATCGAACACCGCACACGATCCTCACCATGTCTCCGCCCCCTTGGGCTCACACCAAGCCCTCTCCAAATCACATTGGCACTCTTAGGACATGTCATGCAACGTATATAGATGCTTGTTGCCTCATGTTATGCCCCTTTGCCTCATCTTCGACTTCAGCATATTCCCTCAGCACATGCC
>NW_025870984.1:0-3172 GCF_002878395.1 Capsicum annuum
ATCCAAAGTTTCTTGGGTCTAGCTGGTTATTATCGTTGTTTTGTCGAAGGGTTTTCTTCTATTGCGTCTCCTATGACCCTTTTGACCCAAAAGAAAGTGAAGTTTCTGTGGTCAGAATCTTTTGAGAAGAGTTTTCAGGAGTTGAAGACTCGACTCACTTCAGCCCCTATATTGACTTTGCCGGATGGTATTGATGGTTTTGTCATTTATTGTGATGCTTCCAGAGTGGGTTTGGGTTGTATTTTAATGCAAAAAGGTAAGGTTATAGCCTATGCTTCTAGACAGCTAATGCCTCATGAGAAGAATTATCCTACTCATGACCTTGAATTAGCTACTGTGGTCTTTGCTTTGAAAATCTGGAGACATTATTTGTATGGTGTTCACGTAGATGTCTTCTTGGATCATAAAAGCTTGCAGTATGTATTCACCCAGAAAGAGTTGAACCTTAGGCAGAGACGGTGGTTAGAGCTATTGAAGGATTATGATATGAGTGTCTTGTATCATCCAGGCAAGGCTAATGTAGTGGCGGATGCCCTTAGTCGGAAGTCTATAGGTAGTGTAGCGCATGTAGAAAATGATAAGAAAGAGTTAGCCCATGAGGTGCATCTCTTGGCTAGGTTGGGAGTTAGGTTGTTTGGTAATGCTGAGGGTAGCATAGGAGTTCAAAGTGGTTTCGAGTCCTCTTTAGTTTTGGAAATGAAGGACAAGCAAGACAAGGATCCTACCTTGGTTAGGTTAAAAAAGTTCGTTAAAGACCAAAAGGTAGAGGTTTTCTCCCAAGAGGGGGATGGCGTGTTGAGATTTCAAGATAGACTTTGTGTTCCGAATATTAATAACTTGAGGCAGAGAATTATGGCGGAAGCACATGGCACGCGATATTTCATTCATCCCGGTTCTACTAAGATGTATCATGATTTGCAGGAAATTTATTGGTGGAACGGTATGAAGAGAAATATAGCAGAATTTGTGTCAAAATATTCTACGTGTCAACAAGTTAAGATAAAACACCAAAGGCCCAGTGGTGTGATGCAAGAGTTTAGTATTCCTACTTGGAAGTGGGAAGAAGTGAATATGGATTTCGTGGTTGGTCTACCTTCTTCTCGTCACCATCATGATTCGATTTGGGTTGTAGTAGATCGATTAACTAAATCAGCTCATTTCTTGCCAGTGCATTCATCTTTTATAGCTGAAGACTATGCTAGACTGTATATTCGGGAACTCATTAGACTTCATGGAGTCCCTTTGGCTATTATTTCTGACAGGGGTACTCAGTTTACTTCTCAGTTGTGGAAATCTTTTCATAAGGGTCTCGGTACCCACATCCGTTTAAGTTTTGCTTTCCATTCTCAAACCGATGGTCAAGCCGAACAAACCAGTCAGACTTTAGAAGATATGTTGAGAGCTTGTGTGCTTGACTTTAAAGGTAGTTGGGATGAGCACTTGCCATTAGTTGAGTTTGCTTACAATAACAACTTTTATGCTACTATTGGAATGGCCCCGTTGGAAGCTCTTTACGGGAGGAGGTGTAGATCGCCAATAGGTTGGTTTGAAGTTGGTGAAGCTGCTGTGACTGGACCTGATGCTGTGTTTGAAGCTATGGAAAAAGTTAGGTTGATTCGAGAATGATTGAAAACCGCTCAAAGTCGTCAGAAGTCGTACGCGGATGTGAGGAGAAAAGATTTTGAGTTTAATATTGACGATTTGGTATATCTAAAGGTTTCACCCATGAAAGGGGTGAAAAAGTTCGAAAAGAAAGGGAAACTTAGTCGCCGTTACGTTGGCCCTTATAGGATTCTAAGTCGTGTTGGGAAGGTAGCTTATGAGGTTAATTTGCCCGCGGAGTTGTCTAGTGTTCACCCAGTTTTCCATGTATCCATGCTTAGGCGATGTATTGGTAACTCAGTTGTAATTGAACCTTCCAAGGATTTGGATATCCAGAATAATCTTTCATTTGAGGAATTTCCGGTTGAGATTCTAGATTTTCAAGTTAAGAAGCTAAGAAGCAAGGAAGTTCCTTTAGTTAAAGTGTTTTGGCGAAATCAATCCATCGAGGGTGCGACATGGGAGGTAGAAGCAGAAATGCGTACCAAATACACTCATCTTTTCTCTACGAATCCGGAACGTGTCGAAGGTATCATTCTCTTTGATTCGATCCTTATTACTATACTTATCTTAGCTTGTGTGTTTTCTTAAATATCGGAAATCTAGTGTGAAACATATGTTTTGAGCAAGTTAGTTTCGCTCGATATCCTCATTTCCATAGTATTCCTGACTTACTCATTGACATTCGAGGACGAATGTTTCCAAGGGGGGGATGATGTAATACCCCGGGAAATATTTCGTTGAAATTTTGTGCCTAAATATGTTGGGTTCTATCTTCTAAAATGAATTATAAATTTTTTGTGTGGATCGAATAAGATTTCCAACGATATGTGGATCATCCAAAACGGACACCCGAGCGACGAGTTATGAACATTCCGATCGAACCGTGAATAGTAGTAAATAGTAAAACATGCAGTAAAAAGTACTGAGGCCTGGCGTATTTTTGCTCCAATTTTAAACGATCATAACTCCTTGTACATAATGATTTGGGTGATCTACTATATATCAACGAAAAGCTCTGTGAGTCCTCTTTCCAATGAAATTGGTTTCATCCAATTTGTCTTTCGAAGTAAGAAGTTATGGTCGATCTACTTCAGCCTATCAAAAGTGAATTTTTGGATCAACTTCAAATGATCATAACTCCTCGTACACAATGATTTGGGTGAGGTACTATATATCAACGGAAAGATATGAGAGTCCTCTTTCTAATGAAATTAGTTTCATCCAATTTGGATATCAGAGTAAAACGTTATGGTTGATCTACTTCAGACTATCAAAATAGTCCACCAAAGGACAGATTCGAGAATTATTTGATTTTTAAGGGCATTTTGGTCATTATGCCTTCACTTTATGGACGAAAATTGTCCATTTATACCTATATTGAGCCATAAAATTCATGTTCTTCCATAAAAACATTGAGACAACTAAACCCTAGGTCCATTTTGAGCTCCAAATATCTTCCAATTTCACTGTAGAAATTCAAATTTGATCCGATAATAGAACTCATCATCTCGAGACCTTCTAAATGCACCCCTTATTCGTCTGAACAGAATTCCATAATCAAGAGGTC
>NW_025870985.1:0-2467 GCF_002878395.1 Capsicum annuum
GATATGAGACTCAGGCTGATGAGTGGGCTGATATGAATTTACGGGTTAGGATGCTAATTCAGGAGGATAGACTTGATCATGATTTAGCTCGTTGATAGGCTTCTGTATCATTGATGGAGGATTTATATTAGTTGTCACGTCCAGAATAAAAAGCGGGTTGTTCATGAATGATGGATTTGGAGGACGCATGGTGGATGTGCCAGCAGCGCTAGACACATTAGCGTATGGACCAAATCCAGGAGGATAAAGTGGATCATCAACTTGGGCTTGAGTAGAACTGGGACGATTTGCATCTGAAAGGCAAGGAATCGAGGAAGGCGGGGCTTGTCCATTCGCCCAGGCCTGATACATTTCCGCAATTTGTTGCTTCAATAACCTATTCTCCTCCAAAGATGCGAACTCTCGTGGAACTAACTGATCTCGACCTTCTTCATTGTCAGATTCTGTTCTATCTTTTCGAGTCATCTTCCTTTTTCCTTTATACCTTGTGTTGTACGGGTGAGAGGCCAGCTTAACCACAACCAACCACCTTATTCTTTCTCTCTCTCTCTTTGAGATAAAAACAAATATATTAGGATTTAGAGCTTTTAAAAATATTGATATATTCATAATTAACTCAAATGTCATGTACCTAAGTAATTTCCTTCCTGAAATGGACTTAGGAAAACCCTCTTGTTTCATCCCGGCTTTGGCAAATTAATTTTTTTTCTCATTATTTAACGCCAACATCTTAAAATTGTTACTTGAAACTTGAAAAAATATTTGATCGCACCCACCGAGGGTTGCCTACGTATCATGTTTTACATGAATCAGATCATCACGTAGTTCATGGATATAGTAAACATATGTATATATTCGGAAATAAAGAGAATAAAAACTTGAAACAAATGCGAAATTTTCCATACATTTCCAACTGTTCTTAAAACAAAGCTTTAATGAAAGGAAACTAAAATTATCTAAAACTAGAACAGACTCAAAATGCTGGAGAAATACTAAAAAAAACCTATAAAGAAACTAACTCTAAGAAAACAAGGACTTTAATAATTATCATCAAGATGCCTTCCAAAGATGTCCTGCAACTTAATCCTCCCTCAGACTTGAGTAGATCCTGGATAATGCTTTTGGCAGATGTGGAGCGAGAGCACGTGCCTGACGGCCCAGATTTTCATCACCTTGGCGAAGATACTTAGCATAAACATTAATCAAGGTTTCACTGAGCTGAAGTACTTCTCCCCTGGCCTCGATCATACTCTCATGGCAGTTTTGCACCCAATGCTGCGTAGTGCGGACGGTATGCTTTAGGTCTTCTTCTTGTTCATGAAGGTCATCGATCTGATAGTGAAGCGCCTGTCGTTCGGTGATCCACTGGTTTTTCTCAACTTCAACTTCCTTCTGAAAAGTCGTGAAGCATCTCGCTTTCTCTTTCCCGTTCCATGGAAGCTTTTAGCTGAGCCCAAAGCTTCGACTGTGTACTTGTCAGCGAGGCCTTCTCTTTCTCAAAATCACTCGATTGTTGCTCCATAGCACCGGTGGCAATATCCAGGTCTTCTTGTAGGGCATGCATGGCGACACGATTCTCTCTCTCAATCTCCTTATGAGCCGACCTAATTCTGGCCTCAACTCTCGCCTCATGGTGAACCAATTCTTCTTTAGCCCTTTCCAAATCATTATTTAAGACATGCAGAGTAGACCGATAGTTCTCTTCTACCTCTCGTCGAGCTTGCTTAATTCTGACTTCGATCTCCGCTTCTCGATCCACCGACTCTCTGGCTGACCTTTCTGGCATAGCTTTAGGAGGAGGCTGGTCATAAAACCATGGCAGATACCAATAGTCTACCTCGCCCTTGTCGCGGTCTTCCACTATGTGATCGAAACCTGAAAGTACACATCCTCCCCAAATCTTAAGTATCTCAGTCTTCCTTAGAGGGATGTCAGGGAGGAATTCATACATGAACTCTTTCATATCCTCAACTGGCGGTATATGCTGACGTCGACCAAATTGTCGCATGAATCTTAGTGGCACATAGGGCTGAACACCTCGGAGACCCATTAAGACGATGAAGGGTCAGAAAGTAGACATATATATCACCTCTTTTGAGGGGAACCAATGGTAATTCCACACTATCTTGTCCGCCGTCAACCCCTCCAAGTACTCCTTCCAAGCTCTTATTCCTTCGGGAAAGTTTTGTTCTTCCATTCTCTTCTCATGGACCTTGATATAATCATTCCACTCGACTCGAAAATCCACAACAAATGGATGGTAACGAATATGCTCGAGCATCCATAACTGCAATAGACTGTTACATCCTTCAAGATAGTCCGCCCTATTTTTGCACATCGTCAGGGCCCGATAAATGTCTGCCAAAATCATGGGCACGAGGGTGACCTTAGGATTCTTCTCAAAAGCGGTAATAAACGCAGCCAGATTGGTGCTGATTTTTCCTCCTCTCTTTGGAAATACCATGAT
>NW_025870986.1:0-3758 GCF_002878395.1 Capsicum annuum
GTAGGGGTGTGCATCGATCGGTTCAGTTCGATTTTATATATTATCGGTTTGATTTATCAATTTTTGATTTTTAAATATGCTAAACCAATAATCAAACCAATAACATATATTTTTTATCGATTTTTGATTTATCAATTTTGAGTCCTTATCGGTTCGATTTTCGGTTTAACCGATAAGAAAATACCTATTAAATAGAAATAGTAGTAACTAACATGAAAAAAAATCCAAATCTTAGTTGTAACCAACAATCCTACATGATGTGTTTTAATTTACAAGAATATTCAAGTTTGAACTAAATGTTGGGCGAATTTAAAAGTTTGTATAATTGAAATAATAGGTTTGTTGATTTATAGAAATTAAACAGAAACTAAGATATATATATATATGTATGTATATATTCTTATTGGATTATCAGTTTACTCAATAATCCAATATGAAAAAACCAAACTGAACCAATAACCCAATATTTTTTTTATAAAATCATTAAAAAACAATTAACCCAATAACTCAATAATAAACCAATAACATTTTTATCTATTCGATTTATCGGTCGATTCGATTTTTGCACACCTCTACCACTATGTTAATTATTAATACATAGAATTTGATTTTATTGTTTGAATCCTTAACAAATTAATTCAATAAATAAAATAGTATGTTTATATTATAATATAATGATAAATATGATATTCAAATAATATCTTTTATTTATTTATTTTGAAAAATTAAATTTTAATCCTTATCACTTGTTATCTGGTACAACAACAACAACAAACCCAGTGTATTCCCATTTAGTGGGTCTGGGGAGGGTAAGATGTACGCAGTCCATACCACTACCTTCAAAGAAGTAGAAAGGTTGTTTCCGATAGGCCCTCGGCTCAAGACAAGGAATAATAATCAAATCCATAATAAAGCATGGAACAAGATGACATAACATAAATACGACACCCACAAGTAATTGTAACCAAAGAAAAGTAAAAAAGATCGTAATAGAGCATGAAACAAGCTGTCTTAGCAAGAATAATACACCCACCAAGTAATACCCTACACTAGCGACCCAACTGACACTAGCCTTTTATCCTAATTCGCGTCCTCCAGATCTTCCTATCTCGGGTTATGTCCTCAGTAAGCTGTAACTGCTCCATGTCCTGCCTAATCACCTCTTTCCATTACCTCTTCGGTCTACCCCTACCCCGCCTAAAACCATCCAAAGCTAGCCTCTCACACCTACGAACCGGGGATCCGTGCCCCTCCTCATCACGTGTTCGAACCATCTCAGTCGGACTTCCCGCATCTTGTCCTCCACCAAAGTCACTCCAACCTTCTCCCGGATAGTCTCATTTTGAACTCTATCACCCCTAGTTAGCCCACACATCCAACGCAACATCCGCATTTCTGCCACCTTCATTTTTTGAATGTGGGAGTTCTTGACTGGTCAACACTTCGCTCCATATAACATGGCCGGATGGACTGCCACCTTGTAGAATTTGCCTTAAAGCTTGGGCGGCACCTTCTTGTCACACAACACCCCCAATGCAAGCTTCCACTTCATCTATCCCACCCCAATACGGTGTGAGACATCCTCGCCAATCTCACTGTTTTCCTGAATCATGGACCCGAGATACTTGAAACTATATCTCTTACATACCACCTGTGAATCCAACCTTACTACCACCTCATTCTCCTGCCTCACGTCATTAAACTTATATTTCAAATATTCTATCTTGCTCCTACTCAAGCCGAACCCTTTAGAGTCAAGAATCTGCCTCCACACCTCTAATTTATCATTCACATCCCCTCGCGTCTCATCAATCAAAACTACATTATCTGCAAAAAGTATACACCAAGGCATCTCTCCTTGGATACGCAGCGTCAACACATCCATCACCAAAGTAAACAAAAACAGGCTAAGAGTAGATCCCTGATGCAAATCTGTCAAGACAGGAAAATGCTCTGAATCTCCTCCCGTCGTCCTCACTTAGGTCTTAGCTCCATCATACATGTCCTTGATTGCTCTGCTATATGTCATCAGGACCCCACTCACCTCCAAGCATCTCCAAAGAACCTCCCTAGGGACTCTGTCATACGTTTTCTCCAAGTCGATAAAAACCATGTGCAGGTCCTTCTTCCTTTCCCTATACTGTTTCACCATCTTCTGCGCCAAGTGAATTGTCTCCATCGTAGAGCGCCCGGGCATAAATCCAAACTGGTTCTCCAAAATAGACACTATCCTTCTCCACCTCACCTCGACCACTCTCTCCTAAATCTTCATAGTGTGACTCAATAACTTAATATCCCAAAAGTTGTTGCAGTCACACCCTATTTTTTCTTGAGGTTAAAACGAGCACGACGTTATGGACTCTCAAAGAATGAAAATTTGCATAGAGTCGCCACCTAATTTTTAAGAAAACCTATTGAAGTATTAACATGCGATTAATGTTTTTAGTCTGCGAAAAACCAATTGAGATTCTAGGTAAGGGTTCAAGTTATTCCGAAAGGAAAGGGTTAGGCATCCTTCAGAATCCACAAGTGTGGTACCCGGCTAGACTAAATTTTTCAAAGAGGGAGGAGGTATAAAAAATAATGTAGAAGTGTATGTATTAAATATAAAATAATATAAATGTTTAAAATTATGTAAAGATGTATGTATATTAAATATATAAATAAAACATGTTATTATAAAAAATGTAAAAGATATGTATAAAAATACATGTGAAAAGAAAAGTATTTTATGTTGTGTGAAAGAAAGTATATCTTAATATGTCATGAAGAGAAAGAGAAAAATAATGTTCTTTGTTTGATTAAAGTTTATGAAAAAAGTAAAGATTTACTTTAACAAAATATCACAATGTTTAAGATGTCAAAGTATGTAAACTAATTTGATTAATTTAATTTATTAGTGCAAACATTGACGACCTAAGTTTGCATAAACGCGAGGTGAAGTTGTGTAAAGAAAATTCCGCCCAACACCCCAAAAATAAAGTTTTCACTATAATAACATTTGTACAAGTATAAAAATACAATACAAAATTAAAAGGTCCTCTTTGAATGCAACTCTCGATGAGTAATCCAAATAACCTGTATAAACACTTGTAAAAATGTTAGTAACGAATAAATAATAATCAAAATAAATTGAACAAGTATGTGTGTATATAAATATTTAAAAAGATATTTTTTTGTTAAAAAGTGGGCTCAAATAAAGTCATGACTGCAAAATGGTTGCTCAATTAATTGGCTGTCCTAAATCGTTTTGCTACGAAGTGGTTGCTCAATTAATTGAACGTCCTAAATCGTCTTGTCAAAATCTGAATTGTAAAATCTTGTATTGTTATAAAGTTTCATCATCGCCCAAAATATTTATTTTATTACGTATTTGTACACGTAAAGTTCGTCTTTTATTTACGGAGGCCTCAAATTAATAATAATTTTTCATCGGCCATTGTATTGATGCTTGATATGAATAAATAAACTTGAGAAAAATAAAGTCCGTCTTTGTAGTGGGGCGGCCTCAAGTATCCAACGAAGAGATAATGTCATTGGCCAAGCATTTATTTTTGATGTAAATAAGTAAACTTTGAGAAATAAAAATCCGTCTTTTGTCACGGGGTGGCGTCAAGTATCCGAAGGAGAGATAATGTCATTGGCCAAGCATTTATTTTGATATAAAATAGCAATCTATTGAAAATAAAATCCGTCATTTGTAATGGAGTGGCCTCAAGTATCCGACGGATAGATATTTTCATCGGCCAAATAATTAA
>NW_025870987.1:0-1375 GCF_002878395.1 Capsicum annuum
AATGATCTTAATTACTTTTAAAATCATAAAATATATGCGTAATTTTTAACCCTCTCATCATGAAATTGCCGAAAGGGTAATTCAATTGAAATTGTATAAAAACAATTGAAGTTGTAGTTGACCGAGTACTCTAGGAGGTGACCCTGAGAAAACTCACTCCTGGTCCTAGATTAATCAATATAGGTACTATTAGTCTAACATATGAACTCAATTAAAATTGTAAAAAATAAATGTTCAACATGTTGCGTCAGATTTCTCATCTGTTGTAAATTATCAATCTGATTAGGTAACAACAGATTACGAATCTAATGTAAATTATCAAACATATTAAGTCATCTGTTGCTACAGATTACCCATCTATTGTAAATTATCAAATGGATTGTCATACGTTGTAACAAATTACCCATATGTTGTAAATTATCAAATAGGCATTGTCATCTGTTGTGGTTGACCCTGTGATAACTCACCCCTAGTCCTAGATTAATCGATAGTTTACCCTATGAGAACTCACTCCTAGTCCTAGATTATTCAATTAAGGTATTAGTACCTTAGTCCTAGATTAATCAATTAAGGTATTAGTTGAACATATAAGGTAGTAAGAATCGGTTCAGTTCAGAATGATCGATCGATGATTCTTGTCGGGAGGAACGCAGTCCCGTCTCATCATGCATTTGCCAAAAGACTCAATTGAAGTTGTAGTTGACCCTATAAGAACTCACCTCTAGTCTCAGATTATTCAATTAAGATATTAGTTGAACATACGAGGTAGTAAGAATCGGTTCGTCTCAGAGTGATCGATCAATGACTCCTGTCAGGAGAAATGCAGTACCGTCTTATCATGCAATTGCCAAAAAACTCAATTGAAGTTGTATTTGACCCTTTGTGCTCATTCATCCAACCCTAATTCCACCTAGATCAATGTAGGTACTATTATTAATCTTAACATTAAGTTAGTGAGAACACATTTCAACTCAGAGTGATCGATCGACGACTCGGGTTGGGATGAACGCAATACTAACACCATGTAAATGCAACGACTCTATTGTATTTGTAGTTGAACCTGTGAGCTCATTCATTCATCCCTCGTTCCATCTAGATCGATGTAGGTACTATTATTAATCTTAACATTAAGTTAATGAGGAGCTCATTCTTTCATCCCTAGTTCATCCTAAATCAATTGCAATAAAATCTGTCGCAACAAACAACTGAGCTATTGGAGAATTTCAAATAGATAACAATATCTGTTGCAACAGATGACATTTCTTATTTAATTATTAAATAGACATTTGTATCTATTATGACGGATGACTGAGGTGTTAAAAAATTTCAAACAGATATTGATATCTATTGTAACAGATGACGTTTCTGATTTAGT
>NW_025870987.1:1475-2022 GCF_002878395.1 Capsicum annuum
CTCAGTCATCTGTGACAACAGATGACTGAGTTGTTGGGATTTCTCAAACAGATATCTAAATCTGTTGTAACAGACGACATATCTGTTTGAAAATCTTTTTGTTTTCTTTTAATTTTAAAGCAAGCTACTGTCCGAGTAGATAAAGTAGTAGTACTACTAAAGGCGGTAAAAAATATTTCTTGGATAACTCAAAAATCTCATTAAGTAGTCTTGTCCTGTCTTTGCAATGTCACCCGTTTTCTTCCTCGTGCCCCTCAAATTATTAGTGAATATTAATTAATGAATATTGAAACCCCTAATACTTCTTCCGTTTCATATTGACTTGGCACTCCCATCAAGAAAATATTAATTAGGGATTTATTTTACTACCAAATTAACTTTATTAATTATGCTTTGAAAATATAAATTTGAATAAATACACTTTGTTTAGTCATTTAATATTAAGGGTAGTACATCTAGAAATTAGAAATATCTCATCTCTCCCCTCCTCTCCTTCAGCCCTAAATCGCTCATCTTTTTTCCTTCTATATTCTTTAGGGTTATCACA
>NW_025870988.1:0-1894 GCF_002878395.1 Capsicum annuum
GTCATCTATCACAACAGATGCAAATATCTATTTGATAATTAAATCAGATATGTCATCTGTTGCAACATATATGTACCTGTTTGAAAATTTTCAATAGCTTAGTCGTTTGTTGCAACAAATTTCATAGCAATTGATTTAGGTGTAACTAGGGATGAATGAGTGAGCTCGCAGGGTCAACTAAAAATTCAATTGAGTCTTTGCAATAGCATGGCGTTGGTATTACATTCATCCCGACCTGAGTCATCGATCACTCTGAGTTGAAATGAGTTCTCATCAACTCAATGTTAGGATAGTGATAGTACCTAAGTTGATTTAGGTGGAACTAGGGATGAGTGAGTGAGCTCGCAGGGTCAACTACAAATCCAATCGAGTTTTTGCAATTGCATGGCATTGGTATTACGTTCATCCCAACCCGAGTCGTCGATCGATCACTCTGAGTTGAAATGAATTCTCATCAACTCAATGTTAGGATAGTGATAGTACCTAAGTTGATTTAGGTGGAAATAGGTATGAATGAATGAGCTCACAGGATCAACTACAAATCCAATCAAGTCTTTGCAGTTGCTTGCAATTGCATGGCATTGGTATTGCGTTCATCCCAACCCGAGTCGTCGATCGATCACTCTGAGTTGAAATAAGTTCTCATCAACTCAATGTTAGGATAGTGATAGCACCTAAATTGATTTAGGTGGAACTGGGGATGAATGAGTGAGCTCACAGGGTCAACTACACATCCAATCGAGTCTTTCCAATTGCATAGCGTTGGTATTGCGTTCATTCTGACCCGAGTTGTCGATCGATCGCTCTGAGTTAAACTGAGTTCTCATTGTTTTGTGGAAAAATTTGACTTTTGAAAGAGAGTCACCACTTAATTTTGAAAAGGAATTAAGAAACCTTTATAAAACACTTTAAACGATCTAAAACAAAAAAACCATTTAAGTTAAGAGATTCTAGATAAGAGATTCCTATTAACGTTTTAGGAAGGTGTTAGGCACCTAAAACGTCCACTAACTTGCGGTTATTCGAACTGTTTGAAAATCGTCTTTTGATTAACATTGAAAAAGTTTATTTTTTGAAAAGAAAAAGAGATTTTAGGAATATTTTGGTGTTTATGCAAAACTAGTTTTTTAGCGACTTAACTAAGGATTAAAATAGGTTCGCCAAGCACATAAGGGAAAAAAACATAAAGAACGGAGGGAAAGGGAGGAAGTAAGGGATTTAGGCCATTGGCCCAAACCAACAAAACCTGTCCTAGTCTAATTGGGCCTTCGACCCATTTCACCTGTCGTAATCTAATTTTTGAGCGTTTGGCTCGAATCTTGCCTCCACCTGTGTTAAATACAACCTTGACTTCATGGCCCGAATGAATGAATAAAATAAATAAACAACAACAACAACAACAACAACAAACCCAGTGTATTCCCACCTAGTGGGGTCTGGGGGGGTAAGATGTACGCAGTCCATACCTCTACCTCTGATGAAGTAGAAAGGTTGTTTCCGATAGACCCCCGGCTCAAGGCACGAGATACCACACAAACACATAGTAAAGCACAAAAGCAGATTACATAACATAAATACGGCACCCATAAGTAATATAAAATAGAGGAAAGCAGAGGAAAGCACACAGATTCATAATAAAACATGGAACACGAAACATGGAACACAGAAATCATAACAGGAATAAAACCCCCACCAAGTAATTCCCTACACTAGCGACCCCAAACTGGCCCTAATCCTCTGCCGTAATTCGCGTCCTCCAGACCTTCCTATCTAGTGTCATGTCCTCGGTGAGCTGTAACTGTTCCATTTCCCGCCTAATCACCTCACCCCAGTACTTCTTCGGCCTACCCCTACCCCGCCTAAAACCATCCAGCGCTAGCCTCTCACACCTACG
>NW_025870989.1:0-780 GCF_002878395.1 Capsicum annuum
TGTTGGTCGAGTACAGTGATGAGAAACAAGTTTCAAAGACTTGTTTCTCATCACTGTACTCGACCAACACTGAAATATCAAAGGAAATATTAAAACCCAAGGGGACTGGAAGTAGACACCATATTGGTGTTCTGAACCAGGATAAATCTTCATGTTCTTTACTTTAAATTCAATTAGTTTGCTTCAAATCTAATTTGTTTTGTAAAGTACACAGTTCTGCGAGGAGGCGATAGTTGACTCATGTAATTTCCAATGAACCCCCTCTTGAATTTCAGATTTAACCATCATTCACTAATTTTTAACATTCGACATTATGCCATTGTCTGGAAATTTGCTAATATTTTTCCATAACTCACAAGTTATTAATTAGCCACCAATTGTCCACTAGGCACCATTCATTTACTAGTCATTCCTTAGAAATTTCACATCAATTTATCTCTTCATCATGTAATAGTAAATACCCGAAATTGAATAGGTCATAATATAAAAAATACTCGAAATTTAGTCATAATATAAGTAGTACCCAAAATTGAATCGACATGTCACGCCCCAAAATACCATCGGGCCGGACTGGCACCCGAAGTCGAGAAGGCCCGGGAGAACCCGTTCAAATACCTGTACTTTCACTTACATGTCACCAAAAATTGGACAGCACTTCGTTGCATATAGAAGGATCTAATTACCTGTATCAGCACAACACACGCAAATATATATATATATAATACTTGGCCGTCGGGGCCACCACATATACAGATATAACATCACTATATAAACTTCCAT
>NW_025870989.1:880-1426 GCF_002878395.1 Capsicum annuum
TGTTGGTCGAGTACAGTGATGAGAAACAAGTTTCAAAGACTTGTTTCTCATCACTGTACTCGACCAACACTGAAATATCAAAGGAAATATTAAAACCCAAGGGGACTGGAAGTAGACACCATATTGGTGTTCTGAACCAGGATAAATCTTCATGTTCTTTACTTTAAATTCAATTAGTTTGCTTCAAATCTAATTTGTTTTGTAAAGTACACAGTTCTGCGAGGAGGCGATAGTTGACTCATGTAATTTCCAATGAACCCCCTCTTGAATTTCAGATTTAACCATCATTCACTAATTTTTAACATTCGACATTATGCCATTGTCTGGAAATTTGCTAATATTTTTCCATAACTCACAAGTTATTAATTAGCCACCAATTGTCCACTAGGCACCATTCATTTACTAGTCATTCCTTAGAAATTTCACATCAATTTATCTCTTCATCATGTAATAGTAAATACCCGAAATTGAATAGGTCATAATATAAAAAATACTCGAAATTTAGTCATAATATAAGTAGTACCCAAAATTGAATCGACATGTCAC
>NW_025870990.1:0-953 GCF_002878395.1 Capsicum annuum
AATAAGCTCCATGAAATTGCTGTGGCTATCACTGCCTACAAAATAAAGGGTTCCTCTGACAAAGGAGCCGCCACCATGATTGTCTCGGGTTTCACCGGTATGATTAAACACTGGTGGGATAATTACGTCTCTGAGGCAGAAAAGAACCTCATTTACAACGCCACCGTTCTTGAACAGGTAACTCGTACTGTCGATGGTCGTGAAACCGTGGTTCAAGAAGCACAAGAAGACGCTTGTGCAACCCTTGTCTACCATATAGCTAGACACTTTGTAGGAGAACCAAAACTCTTCCAGGATAGGAGCTTAGAAATCCTCAATAACCTTAGATGCAAAAACCTAGCAGACTTTCGGTGGTATAAAGACACCTTTCTTGTCAAGGTTATGGTCAGACCTGACTGCAATAACGACTTCTGGAAAGAACGATTTATCAGCGGTCTTCCTCCTCTATTTGCCGATAAGGTCCGAACCAAGCTAAAGGATAGATTTGAAGGCCAAATTCCTTACAACGTCCTTACTTATGGAGACTTAGTCAGCTTCATCACCACCACGGGTATAGAACTTTGCACCGACCTCAAGCTTAAGCAGCAACTTAAGCAAAACAGTAAATATGGTCTGACAACCTTCTGTCACGACTACGGATTTACTGATCTTCATGACGGCAAGAAACATAAAAGGATGTCTTCTAAGCGTCACAAGAAATCGTATCCCAAGAGAAGGACTTCCTATAGGGAATCAAATTCTTATAAAGAGTCTTATAAACCCCGCCGGAAAACTCGACGAAAGACAGCTGCAAAATCCAAAGATACTTGTTGGACTTGTGGCAAAACCGGTCATAGAGCCAAAGATTGTACCTCTGGTAAAAAGAAAAAGATAAATTCCCTTGATTTACCAGATGAAACCAAAGAGCAACTCTTCTCCATTATGGAAGAGCTCTCTGAAGCCTCGGACTCTTA
>NW_025870990.1:1053-2337 GCF_002878395.1 Capsicum annuum
AGGTTGTCAGACCATATTTACTGTTTTGCTTAAGTTGCTGCTTAAGCAAAACAGTAAATATGGTCTGACAACCTTCTGTCACGACTACGGATTTACTGATCTTCATGACGGCAAGAAACATAAAAGGATGTCTTCTAAGCGTCACAAGAAATCGTATCCCAAGAGAAGGACTTCCTATAGGGAATCAAATTCTTATAAAGAGTCTTATAAACCCCGCCGAAAAACTCGACGAAAGACAGCTGCAAAATCCAAAGATACTTGTTGGACTTGTGGCAAAACCGGTCATAGAGCCAAAGATTGTACCTCTGGTAAAAAGAAAAAGATAAATTCCCTTGATTTACCAGATGAAACCAAAGAGCAACTCTTCTCCATTATGGAAGAGCTCTCTGAAGCCTCGGACTCTTATTCCTCTTCTGAGAGTGAATATAGCGACGAAGATTACATCAACGCCGCCTATGAGTCTGATAGCTCCCAATCTGGACAAGATTGCGATTGCAATGGTACTTTCTGTACCTGCTCCAGAAAAATCATCAATGTCATCTCTGACAAACCTAAAGAAGTACTGTTTGACATTATCGAACATATTCATGATGAAGAACTTAGAAATAAGTATCTTCAAGAGCTCAAACGACTTATGCTTTCTCGTGAAGAAAGCACATCTCATCCAAAACCGATTATTCAGCCTTTTTCTATGACACGAGTCATGGCCAAGTTCAACGCTCCTTCAGAACCCTCCGTAGCAGATCTAAAGGGGGAAATCTCCAATTTGAAAGGAGAAATTAAAAACCTTAAATTACGACTTGATCAGGTAGAACTACATGTTTTAACAGAGCAAGTCTTACAATCTGCCTCACCAAAGGTTCTTCCTCCATCAGATCCACCACAGCCTGTAAACCTTCCAATGGATCATTTGCAGGAGCCAATCACTTTCCCCGGCGAGGAAAGTTCTGCCAGTCCTTCTACATCCAAGGCTGTAGCAGCTATAAAGTCTTATAGCGAGCACATAGTCGTCACTATTGTTATTGACAATAACTTCGTATTAAACAAAGTCGCTCTCTTTGACACCGGCGCTGACAGTAACTGTATTGTCAAAGGCCTCGTACCCACTCGGTATCTCCAGAAGAGTACCTCTCGCCTTTATTCAGCCACTGGCGAGAAAATGCGGATTAATTATCAGCTTCACAAAGCTCATGTCTGCAATAATGGCATTTGCCTTATTAATGACTTTGTTATTACAGAAGATATCACTGAAGATATCATTCTCGGCATCCCTTTCATCAACCA
>NW_025870991.1:0-729 GCF_002878395.1 Capsicum annuum
ATCCGGTCAATCTTTGGGTTATATAGTTTGTATCTGGTTCTTGGATGTTTATAGCTCTGGGGTTAGTATTTAAAAAGGTTTGTACATTGTAGATATTTTCTATATATGTCCAGGCTGTGTAGTTAAGTCTTTTTGTCTTGGTTTAAACAATCTCGGTATATGGTAATTTGTGGGGGTATAAACATGGGATCTTTTGATGTATTTGGTATATATGGTTTATCAAATAGCTTATTTAGGTTCATATTTGTGTTTTTTCTAACTCCTTTGCTTGTACCTGCAGAAGTAGATTGATAAATGTTATGGATTTTATGGAGTGTCTCATCGTCTCCTTCTAGCTCTGGAACTTTAATGTCTTCCGATCGACATAGCTCTGCACACTGCTGAGTTAGCTGATTTGTAGCTATAGACTTCAGTTTAACTTCATTATTCTTTAGCTTTTCTATTTCAATACCCATACTATCCACTTTCATTGAAAGCGTAGTTAGGGTGTTGAATATTTTTTCAAGGGTATCCTCTTCTATTATATCAGTCTGTGTAGCTTTGTCTTGATATGTAATCTGCAATAACATTTTTGTTAGTACTAATTACTTCAATTATAAATGTGAAATTTAATATATTCAAGACTAGTCTCCGAATCTCTTTTGTTGTAACTGAATTTTGTATTTTCTTTGTTAACCACCAGCGTACCTATGTATTATCCGTTCGTACAATAAACTTGTTATATACAAT
>NW_025870991.1:829-1276 GCF_002878395.1 Capsicum annuum
ATCCGGTCAATCTTTGGGTTATATAGTTTGTATCTGGTTCTTGGATGTTTATAGCTCTGGGGTTAGTATTTAAAAAGGTTTGTACATTGTAGATATTTTCTATATATGTCCAGGCTGTGTAGTTAAGTCTTTTTGTCTTGGTTTAAACAATCTCGGTATATGGTAATTTGTGGGGGTATAAACATGGGATCTTTTGATGTATTTGGTATATATGGTTTATCAAATAGCTTATTTAGGTTCATATTTGTGTTTTTTCTAACTCCTTTGCTTGTACCTGCAGAAGTAGATTGATAAATGTTATGGATTTTATGGAGTGTCTCATCGTCTCCTTCTAGCTCTGGAACTTTAATGTCTTCCGATCGACATAGCTCTGCACACTGCTGAGTTAGCTGATTTGTAGCTATAGACTTCAGTTTAACTTCATTATTCTTTAGCTTTTCTATTTCA
>NW_025870992.1:0-2489 GCF_002878395.1 Capsicum annuum
CCAACCCAGACCTAACCCCTCAAACCCTAACCCAGACCCAACACCTCCTGACCCTGAACCTGACCCCAACCTATGACATGACCCTTGTCTACCATCGCCAATCACAGCCACTATGCAACAAAGGGGGATCAAGATAAGGTAAAAGGGCACACTAGTTATAATAAAATCAATAAAGAAGCTAGGGACACAGACAACAATCTATAATAGATAGAGAAAAATAAAACCAATAATATAACATAAATTTTGATAAACAATAGTCAATAGCGGGAACTAATATTACCACGATTAATGGATATAATAGTAAATCAACAATAATCAGACAAGGTAACACACTCCAAAACTACGAAGAACAATAAAAAGATTCACATATAAAACGCTATTACAAAGTAACCAATCAACAAGAAATTCGACGCCCACAACCAGATAATTAGCCAAGAATAGTACATAACACTACCAATATTAAGAAATCTATACACAACTAGAAAAGATGGATTGAGTGCACCTGATTGAAGTTAGGTTGTGTCCATATACTTGGTTGAGTTGCTAGATTCTGGTAATTTGTGGTAGAAATTGGTTGCCGAAATAGTATCGCTGGAATAGTGTCATCGAAATAGTTTTTCTATCACCTGAATGTCGCTGAATAGAGTCGTTGGAGCGTCTTATGAGTATTGTCGGATGATGCCCACTTACACCTTCGTCGAAGTCAAGCCAGCGGAAACCCTAGTGCCGCCGACGATAGCAATGCCAAGATAGAAAATCGGGGAAGAGAGAGAAGGGGATATAGAGAGAACTTAAGAGAGAAAATGGGGAGAGAGAGGGAGTAACCCTAACCTATTTCCAGTGTATCTCATCATTGCTGGTGTCGAATTCAGCCGGTCAGTCCAAGACAAGTTTGCCAGAGAAAAATCATCGGAGAAAGCCCCAATGTGTTCTTCAAAAGCAGATGGCCAGATCTGAGAGAGATGGTTTGATTTTTTTAGATATCGAGTGAACAGTGGTTCCACCGTGAATGGTGGCATATTTCAATTGATTTCTATTTCGTGTTGCTTAGCCAAATCAAACAAGGATTTATGAAGTTATATAAAACCAATGTATGTATGTATGTTGTAACGCCCCAGAAAACGGATCTCGGAGCGTCACATGGTGCTTGAGGCTATGAGTATCCCCAAGATAACCCTTTAAGCCATTTTCATTCAGTTCAACACAAATCAATGGGGTTTCCATAAATAACCTTCAAATATCAACAGAGTAATCATCATCCAAAAATAAAAGAATTTCAGAAAGATAACAAAATACGACTTATTAGTCAACTACCAATATCTATACTAGTCTAACAAGCCTCTAAGAAAATCAATAAAACTAGCGAGCCATTGAGACATGCCCCAACTGACTCATACTCAGTTATCAAATGTAGATAATTCCGTGAAACTAACATCAGACATCATGTCCTCGAAAAATAAGGACTCACTATAACAGAGGATGTAGAACAGCGTGCCCAAAGAATCACTGTCGAACCTGGAACTGAGCACCTGAACCTATATTCCAAGAAAATGCAGCCCACATCCAAAGATGTGGGTCAGTACCATGGAAAAGAACCGTGTATATGAGGGTGTATGCAGTTGTATAAACATCATCATCATAAATATTTATAAGAAATATGCAGGATGTATGAAAGACTCACATAGCCCTAAAAGACTCACATAGCCCAAAGAAAATCATCATAATCATGAGAGGATTAAATAAGTACAATAACACATGTGAGTCATCATATAATTTGTCAATCACTTTCAGTTCATCAAGAATATCAATTCTTATAATGTAAATATCATTTAAATCTTTCGAAAGAATAACTTTCACAATTCCACTTTCAAATCACTTCACCATAGACACAAGGAAATACACACACATTGGGAGATCCTATAACCAACATAAACCATGTGAGCTACATGGAGTCCAACGTATAACCCACGTTGGGGAGAGCTGTCCTATCCTTACCATAGGAGTAGGACTATCGATATCAAATCAATATAAACTAGTGATCACTATATAAATCAGCCTCAGGCTCACTTCTACGGGGGCACGTAGTTTTAGAGAAGTAAGGTCGCTTTATACCTCCTACTCGGTGCTCAAGATTTCTCCTGGACTTAGCTCAGATCATTTAAAAGATAATTCACAATAAAATAATTTTAGTAATATATAAATATACATCGGGAGCCATCATGCTTCTCATCTATCAAAATCAACCACGTTGTGGATTTCTTTCACACTCGAGTTCAAAATAACTCCGTTAAGACCTAAAGGTCAAATCATTCAAAATATTTCAAATATTCAACATCAACGTACTTATAACACACACTTTCTAAAAAAAACACAATTTCCAATGGGGATTCACGACCCAAATATTAAAATCATGATAAATATCGTTCAAGATTCATGCTTTATATCTCCACACATGTAAATTCATCTTTCAAAATCATAAACATCAAAAT
>NW_025870993.1:0-1182 GCF_002878395.1 Capsicum annuum
ACCAGAGTAGAGGCGCTGTTTAAGGGAAAAATATCCAGATTACCATGCTAATAGTGACCGAAGAACATGTTATTTAAGAATAATCTAGTATATAGTAATCTAAGATGACCATATTTTGTTATGTATATGATTGAAGGGAATATTTTGAAAAGAGCAATTTTATGAAAATGAATAATTATTTATCTAATGTAATGGTAGATAAATTCAAAATACTTATTTTGTATGTGATTAAGGATATAGGAATAATAGATATAAGGAAAATCATATTAGGAAAAATATTCGGTAAAGATTTGCAACCCCCCTACAAATGGTATCAGAGCCCAGTTATTTTAAAAATACACCAGTAGTATATATGTTTGAATTTATGTTTGAATTTAGATTGGATTGAATTAGTTATGAGAAGACCATTTAAAAACAGAGAAACTTTTAGAAAAATTAAAGAATCCTTAATTAGTAATTATTCAGAATATATAAGTCTAAATAAAACAAAAGAGAACCCACAAAGATCAGCCTACCTAATTACCTTAATATCTAGTATTGAAACAAAATTAATAATCCATTTAAAATCTAGAAGAATGAGACACAAACCACCTAATTATGATAAAATTAGATTTAGATATCGACCAAGATATTATAAATATGGTTTAAATGAATAAAGTTCAAAAATACAAAGAACTAAAACAAATTATTTCTGAAGAACGTAAAGAATTAAAAATAAGAATAGAAAGACTACATTATAATATATTTGCCGGAGTTGGTGAAAACTCAATAAATACACAAAAAGATGAAATATCAAAATTAGAATCACAAATAGATAGTTTAGAATATATATATCAACATGAACTTTTCACAATAAAATGAACAAAGAAGAATTTATAATAGATGAAAAAATATATGAAAATCACGAAGGATTAAAAATAAAAATAGTATTTTCTAATCTAGGAAGAAGCTATAAGAAAATAGGTGAACATTTATATCTAATGTTAGAAAAAGAAGAATTAAAACTAGAAGATAAATTGACAGCTATGGTAAGAATAGAAAGAGAAAATGAAGAAATAGATAGAAAAAAGGAAATAGGAAAAATAAAACAACAAACTACAGAAGAAATACAAAAAATAGAAGAAATGAAAAATAGTAGGATTGCTGAATTAGAAAAAGAACTACAAATATTAAAAGATTTGT
>NW_025870994.1:0-3081 GCF_002878395.1 Capsicum annuum
GTAATAATCTATAATCTATAATCTATAATCTATAATCTATAATCTATTAAAAGTGTGAAAACCTTTAGAAAAGTGATTCGAACTTTTTGTCTTCATTAAAAGTTTCTTCTTTAGACAAAATCGTCTTTTCACTACTTTCTTAAATAATTATTTAATTATATTTATAATATTGTCTCCTAGAATATATGGGTATCAAGAGTTTAAAATATATGAAATTTTTTTTTCTTAAATTAAAAATCCTAAATTTATGATAAGAGATAATTTTAGTCAATCATAATTTTACCTTATATAAAAATTGTATCTTATTAGAACTATACTCACTATAAAGATTAGCACTAATTTCAAAAGTCGAAATCAATTTTTTTTCCTTCACACGAGTAATAACTTTGGAGTAGTATCTTTACTATTATTATTGTATTCATATTAAAGATGAGGCCTAATTAACTTAGATTTAAAAGGAAAAAATAATAACAGAATAAGTAGAAAATTTACTATAATAGTATTTATATTAGAAAAGGTTTAAACTTTAGTAATATTTTCTTTTTTTCTCTCCATACAATTGATTGTTCCTAATCAAGTGAGTTCTTTAAGCTATATTAATATTGTTTTATAGCATGTGATAATTTTTCCTTGGTTTAGTTTATTGTTTCTTTTATTTGATTGAAGAGATAAATTTCCTTGTGATTTCAGGTAAATTTTCTAAAATTTTAGTATATTCTTGAAATTTACAACAAATAAATTATCATGTAATTTTATAGCTATATAATTGTTAATTGAGGTGTGTTTTAGTAAAATCTTGTTATATCTTTTGATTGAAGAGATAAATTTACTTGAGATTTGAGGTAAGTATTTTAATTTTTTAATAGATTTTTTATGATTAAAATCTTATTAGTATTTATGATTAAAGAGATGAATTTGTTTTGTGATTTGAGGTAAGTTTTCTAAAATTTTAGTATATTTTTGAAGTTTACAATAATAATCTATCATGTATTCTTGGTTGACAATTGCTTTCTGAGTTTTTTTTTTTTTGAAATATTGATGGTATTTATAATTGAAGAGACAAATTTGTTTGTGAATTGAGTTAAGCTCTAAAAAAATTTTGTATATTTTTTTATGTTTACAAAAATATCATGTATATTTTATAGACAATTGTTAATTGAGAATTCTTTTTTCTGTGACTGTAATTGTAGTATGTTCTTGAAGTTTAAAATAATAAATTATCATGTATTCTTGATAGATAATTGTTAATTGATTTTTTGTGTGTGATTTTTGTTAATAATGATGCATTTACAATTAATAATTTGAAATTGACTTATTTACAAATTTGAACAAATTCTTTGAATCATTACATTCCGTCATAAGAAATTAGTTAGTCATTCTGATTCTATATGAATTCCATTTAAAATTTAATTATATGCAACTTTTTCCAATTATGAATAACCTATGAGATCTGACATGTGGTCATTATTTTTAACAATAGACTCTTTTGGTTTATTGGTACGAGCTATATAGATATAATGATATTTTTGATTGACAAGAGAGACACGTACAAAGCACGCACACCACTAAGTGATTCAAACTTTTGTCATTCATTAAGATTTTGAAATAAAAAAATTATTTTTTTCACTTATCAATTAATATTTTCCTGCCCAATTAGAAAAAGACTCCTAAAATAGGAGAATTAGAAAAGGACTCGACTAGAAAAAGACTCCTTAAATAGAAGAACTAGAAAATAACTCAATTTTAAAAATAATCCTATAAATATTGAAAGTTTCCATAAATATTCATATATGTATAATAAGAGATTTGTACGAAAAATATGTTCAACATTAATTCTAAGTAGTTGATTATCTTCTCGTATGTTAGAAGCATGATTGTTTTTTTATTTAGTGTTAGTTTGTTAGGTTAGATGTGTGATTGTTTATGATAATTCATTTAAACAAAAACGTGAGTCACGTGCAAAGCACGTACACTTGACTAGGCACGTGTAAGATATTTAATATCTCGATTATCGTATTATTTTTTTGTAATTTTTATTCTATTTTTATACGTTGTTTTTCTACTTAATAGAGGCGTAGATGAGTGTTCGGTCGGGTTTTGAGGATTTTTGTGTAAAAGTTAGGTTTAATTGAATTATTTTTATATCTCGATTATCGTATTATTTTGTTGTCGTTTATAGGTGGTAGATGAATATTTGATCGGATTTTGAGGTAATCAAGACATTTTAATTTTTGCTTAATACATGGGGTGATGAATGTTCGGCCGGATTTTGAGAATTTTTGTGTAAATGTTAGTATTAGTTATATTTTTTTAATATCTTGACTATCATGTTTGTCACACCCCTTTTTCTAACCCCAAAAAGATTTGATTTAGGTTTCGAAAGGTTTTTTATTATTAAAGCGACAAAGATGAAAATTTGTTTCGAAAAAGGACTATTTACATTTTTTATTCAGAGTCGCCACTTGGCATAATCCGGTGTGCCAAGTCACCGATGGATATCCTTTTTCAAAATGGTTTTGACTTTTTAATACTGGTTTGCGAACAGAGACTCTGGCTAAGGAATTCTGTTGACCGAGAGGAAGGTGTTAGGCACCCCTCGATCCCGTGGTTTGACCACGGTCGCTTGGCAGAGCGTATCGGCTAAATTGACATTACAAATGCATAAACCACGCAAAGCACGCAAAAACAATCACTCAAGCAAACAAAAACAAAATAATTCAAAATATAATGTCCAGTCCAATTATACAATCCCGAAAAATGAAAAATGCGAAAATGTAAATCCTATTCTAAACTAATCCTAAACTAAACTCCAATGCCTCAACCGATGCCTCGGGCCTTCCTTGCGAACGTCTTCCAAATACAAGATACTTCGGGGCATTCCTCGGATAAATCAATACAAATCCCTCGAGGCATCCCTCGGCCAAATGAATACATTTTAGTGCGGGAAAATAAAACTATTCAACAAAATTTCAAACATTCCACAGAATTTTCAACATTCAACCGAAGCCACAAATTCTAAACTTTGCCTACCCAAACTATGTTTGCCTGAACCAATCGACGTATCAAGATACTACCAAGCTC
>NW_025870995.1:0-4196 GCF_002878395.1 Capsicum annuum
ATTTAAATTAGGTAAGAATTTAAATTTGATAAATTAATTAATTTAAATAAATTAATTAGTTAAGAATTTTAATTAATTAATTCTTTACTAATTTAACTTTAAAATTTAAATTAGTTAATTAAATTAATTTTAATATTTAATTAATTTTAATGTAATACTTTTTCATTATTTTTTTATTTTAAAAATGATTATTCAAATTTTTTAAATTTTAAAAGCATAATTATTCAAATTTTTCTATAATTTATACACTTTTCTTATTTAATTAAATTAATTTTAATATTTATTTTGTTATGTAGCATTTTAAAAATGACTTGGAATTTAATGTAATACTTTTTCTATTTTCTTTAATTTTTTTAAATGACGTGGCAAATGACGTGGCAGCTGATGTGGCACGTGGGAGAGAGTGTGTTACACTCACGAAAAAGGGGTTTAAAATATTGCTTTTTAGTAGGTTCAGGAGTCCAGATAACAAACATATAAGTAGAAGTGTCCAACTTACAAAACCGACATAGTATAGGGGTCCAGGAGGTCATTTTGTCTTTTTATAAATAACTTACTTTTAAAAAATAAAAAAATATTTTTTAAAACTCTCTTTCAACCTCATTTTAAATTGAAATATTCACACAATTTTCAAAATCACTCACCCTACTCCGCCCCCCAATTCCCTATCCCCACCCCATCCCCAAACACCCCATCCAAAAAAAAAATATTACAATATTTTTTTTTCCCCCCCCCCCCCCCCAAACCCCCAAGACCCCCCCCCCCCCCCCCCCCGCCCCCTCCCCCTTCCAAAAAAAATAGTATTTAATTTTTAAAAAAATTCAAACTTTTTCCTTCGCCCCATAACCAACCATAATTTTTTTTAAATTTAATTTTTAAAAAGTTTTAAATTTTTCCTTACCCCATCCTCACTCCTCTACCTACCCCCACCCCCCATTCAAAGAAACTATTTCAAATTTTTTTCTTACCTCATCCCATAATCCAAAACTCAAACCCTTACTCCCTTAAAAAAAAAATATCTAAATTCTTTTTAAAAAAAATCAAGCTTTTTTCTTTCCCTCCACTACTCCACCCCACCCCTACTAGCCTCCTCCTCCTCTTTAAGAAAATAATAATTTTTTTCTTACCCCATCCTTACTCCCCTACCCCAACCTCCAACCCCTACTAGCCCCCCTACCCCCGCAAAAGAAAAATTATTTTTTAAAAAAATTAAAATGTTTTCTTACCCACCTTACTATTTATTTTGACAACCTCAACCCCTATCTAACAACCCTTTCCCCAATAAATTATACAATAACATGCCTAGTGTATTCCCACATAGTGAAGTCTGGAGAGGGTAGAATGTACACAGACCATACTACTATCTCAAGTGAAGTAAAGAGGTTGTTTCTGATAGATCTCCGACTTAGGATCGATAACGGTATAACAAACACAAAACATAAATGCATATAAACTAGTACAATATGCAAAATAAACTAACACCGCTAGCTATAAGATAATACTACAGCTACAAGATAATATTAAAAACTATCCAACCGAAACCATAGACATCACACAACACCACAAATAAGAAACTTCTGACACAAAAGAAAGTTCCCCTACTATTGTTGACGCACTCTCACCCCCTAACCATCTACCCTAATCCACGTCCTCTACACCTTTTTATCAAGGGTCATATCCTTCTTAAGTTGTAACTGCTCCATATTATGCCTAATCACCTCCCTCCAATATTTCTTCAACCTACCTCTACCTCGACTAAAATCATCCATAGCCAAGGTCTCATACCTCCGCATTAGAGCATCAGAGCCCCTCCTCATCATGTTCCTGAACCAACATAACTTCACTCCTCGCCGTCTGTGACCCATCACTAAACTTACACTCCAAGTACTCCGTCTTGGTCCTGCTCAACCGGAACACTTTAGACTCAAGCGTCTATCTCCAAATCTACAACTTATCATTAACTCCTCCTCGAGTCTCGTCAATCAGTATCACATCATCTGCAAATAACATACATCAAGGCACCTCTCATTGAATATGTCGTGTTAAAACACCCATCACTAAAATAAAAATGGGCTAAGAGTCGATCCCTGGTGCAACCCTATCAAAACTAAAAAGTGCTTTGAATCTCCACCTACCGTCCTCACACGAGTCTTCGCATTATTATACATATCCTAAATCGACCTAGTGTACGTCACAGGCACCCCTCTAGCCTCCAGGCACCTCCACAAAATCTCTCTAAAAAAATATTTTTTAAATTTGTTTATTAAAAAAAATTAAAACTTTTTTCTTATCCCATCCTTTTTATCCTATTCGTTTTCATTGTTTTTGTTAAATATATACAATACTTTTAGAAAATATATACTTACTAAGGCTGCTTATCGGACGGATCGGATCAACCATTACACTTAACAGTTTGGCTTAACGGTTATCGATTTTAAAATATACAAATCCACTAGTCAATCGATAAGATATCGATTGGTTCGGTAATGGATAAATAATTACCAGGCGGTTTATCGGGCATCCACAATTTATACTTGAATGCAAACACCTTACAGAAAACACTAATTAGGATTAAGGGTTTGAAGTCGACAAACTTTTTGTTGACTGCTGTATTGCTTATTTGCTTTGGTTACTTTATTATTTAATTTTTTATATTATATAAGGGTTAATTAGGATTGAGAAATAGGCCTTTAGGTTAAAATATAGGTCCAATAGGTTTGAATTTTTATTTTATTATAATATAAATTAATATGTATATTATATATTTAGGTTAAAAAATATAAGTATATATGGTAATTATTTAACGGGTTAACGGTTTATCCAATAAGAAAATTGTTTAATCCATCCCCACTCCAATAAGCCGTTAATTAAAAAAATTTAATCCGTTCACCAATCGTTTATCCGATAAGCAAATACCAATAAGCCAATAAGTCAATTTTGCGGGTGGCTTATTGGATATGGTTCGGTTTTGAACAGCCCTAATACTTACCCAATTTGCATAACGAACACAAGAATATACGTAAGAAATAACTTATTTTTCTAGAAAACGTTTTCCCTCCTTCATATCGAACACACCCCCAAAAAAGTATTTTTCAGGATAAATTTTTTTTTTCTAAAATGTATGTTTACTCTTTAGCTAAACACTAATGTTTACTCTTGGCTAAACACTAAAATGTATTTTCTGAAAAAATATTTTTTCATTCACCAACCAAACACTAGAAAACTTTTTTCGAAAAATATTTTTCATCCACCAACGAAACATAAGAAAACAAGTGAGAAACCAATTTGTTTTCCATAGAAAATATTTTCTAGTATTTGGTTGGTGAATGAAAAAATATTTTTCAGAATATACATTTTAATATTTAGCTAAATAGTAAAAATATGTTTTAAAAAATTATTTTTGACCCTGAAAAATACCTTTTTTTAGGGTGTGTTCGATATGAAGAAGAGAAAACGTTTTCTAAAAAAATAAGTTGTTTATTACGCATATTCTTGTGTTGGTTATTCAAATTGGGTAAGTATATATATTTTGTAAAAATATTTGTATATGTTTAACAAAAACGATGAGAACGAATAGAATAAGAAGGGTGGATAAGAAAAAAAATTAATTTTTTTTCAAAAATAAATTAAAAAATCAACTTTTTTGGGGGAGGGGGGTTGGTAGGTAGGGGCTGAGTTTGTCAAAATAGATAGTAAGGGCGTGGTAAGAAAAAAAATTGATTTTTTTTAAATAATTTTATTTTTTTGGGGTGGGGGGAGGGATAGGGGGATAGTAGGGGGTAGGTGTCGGGCGGGGTAGGGGAGGAGGGGTAGGGTAAGAAGGATGGGATGGGGTAGGGGAGCGGAGGAAAAGAAAAAAGTTTAAATTTTTGTAAAAAACAATGAATTTTTTTTTGAAGGGAGTAGGGGTTTGAGTTTTGAGTTAAGAGATAAGGTAAGAAAAAAATTGAAATAGTAGTTTTTTTGAATGGGGGTGGTAGGGGTGGGGGTCGAGGTAGGGGAGCGAGGGTGGGGTTAGGAAAAATTTAAAAAATTTCAAAAAATAAATTTTAAAAATTCATTTTTTTCTTGAGGGGGAGGGGGTTGATAGGGTTGGGGTCGGGCAGGGGAGGTAAGAAAAAGTTTGATTCAAAAAAAAAAATCTTTTTGGAGAGGGGGAGTAGGGTTTTGGGTTTTGGGTAAGGGGATGAGGTAAG
>NW_025870996.1:0-3585 GCF_002878395.1 Capsicum annuum
CCCTTGAGTGAAATTCTGAAACTAGAGCCCCATTTTTGGCCCCAGCGCGACGCGGAGCTTTGAAAAATGCCAATTATTGAGACCTGGAAGTTTGGCGCGAAGCGGGACTATCGCGGAGGCTTGATGGAAATTGAGGAGTGCCATTTTGGCCTCTGGAGCGACGCGCCATGCACTGAAATGGCATTCGTCTTACAGCTGAAACTTAAAATAGCCATAACTCCTTATCCGGTTATCGAATTTCGTAAAATCTTATATCTTTGGAAAGCTTATTAAATTATCTAAAATTTGGTATATAGTAGGCCACCCAATTCATCATATACAATGAGTTATGGTTGATTGAAGTTGACCCAAGTTTCGATGCTTACTCAAACTCGAACAATTGAAAATCTTTCATGCTCAAATAGATTTCCACACTACATAATTGATCAACACACTAAATTTGCATTGGATTTATGGCTTTTGTAACCTTTATGAGAAGAAATGACGATTTACGTTCTTGCCCAAAAATGCGGGTTGTTACATTATCTCCCCCTTGGGATCATTCGTCCTCGAATGATGGGCAGGGACTTTGAAGCTTTAAAATATGGAATAACACGGACATGATATGTTCTCTAAGAAAGAATACACTGATCTGAAACATGACTATAAGACTGGAACTACTGATGTTCTGAATTCTTATACCGGACGCGCATATCTAATGCATCGAATACACGACTGAAGCTACTCATAAGCTGAATTCTCATAATGAATATGCCTTTCTAATGCATGCGTATCTGACTGAACTGACGTATGAACGTATGATTGAATACGCAATAATAGCTGATGCGAAGCTTTAAATAAGAATCTATGCATGCAACTGAATGGGGGTATCTCCCCCTTGGAACACTATGTCCTTCTATGAATGCTCGAATCACGGAAAAATTGAGGCGATGCACTAGGCACTTACAAATTGAATCATAACTAAACATCTGGAATCTGAATCTAGTACATGAAGCATGAACTGAGTTATACTCGCAACTAGTAGTATACTCTATCTTGGAATAGTAACATATCTGAGATTTTTGGGTAGCATGATTAAATGAAAAGACGAAAAAAAACAATTCATGCGAATCTGACGGCTAAATTGATTTGCTAGCCACATAGACTGAACTATACTGGAAACTCATATTCAATTTGGAGTATCTTATCAATACTTTTCCTTACGAAGTCCTGGTAGCATGAGATAGCAAAAGATTTGGGCATGAGTCATACAAGACATCCGACTATAGGATCCCAACATTGACATTACTCTGCAGCCTGGAACATAGACATATAACTCATAAATCAGGATGGAATTGCCAGGCCTTCGGCAATACAACTTCTTAAATACCATATTCATTCTATTCAACTTATAATTATCATATGGGAATTGATAAATCTTTCTACTAAATCCTTTCACTACGATCAAACCTAATTCCAAGTCACAAAAATACATCATGTCATACCACACTATTTTTCTAAACCATATGATGCAATCTTCTATATCTCTTTTAAAGATCACAACGTAAGCATAACATGCCTTACCACTTCAATAGCTACTCTGAATTCTTACTATATAGTCGCTAGCGCATATAGCGTTCCTTTACAAAAATCCTAACATATCATTCAAGCCTATCTTTATAACCACATATAAACTTCAAAGCAAACACTCATAAGGACATGCTTCACATATTCCCTAAACCACTGTCAATATCACTCCCACGCACTACCTCAAAAAAATATAGGCACACACAAATTTCCACTAACCATCCCATACATCATAGACTTAGCCCCAAATCTTACTTCACACTCATGGCCTTATCTAAACAAGCATACAATGATCTTTTATCAACAGGAAGAATTTACTAAACTCCACTATCATTACATAAGGAGGGTATTATGCGAGACTTGTCACTTAATTGAGGCCTGAGGAATAGCAAAACAACATTAGGGATTCATCAAAGTGATCTGAGTTGAGAGTACACCCGTCTCAAAGATGAATCTCGCCAAACATTTGGCGTATATCATGAGTTATGGGAACTGAGCACACTATAAAGCGTGAGTACATGAGTCATGAGCTGCATGACCTCAATTTGGAGTTCATAACTTATGGAATGTGATCCCGACTTTCAAATAAATTGGAATTTCTCATTTAGGAACTAGAAGAGCACATGATTCTCTATCGTATGCATAAACATGAACTATGATCATGGAACTATAATGTAAGGCATGAGTAGGCATTAGGGTAACTGAAAAACACTGAGATAAGAATGGGTGGAGTCTCACCCTCACTTTCTGATGCTCTATATCATACTGACATTACTACTAGAATCTGAGAGTCTGACTCGGTCACTTGTACTATTATCTCCTTCTTAGCATTAAGCCATCATCTTAAGCTTGAGAGATCCCTTACTAGACTCTAAACAGAACTACCCTTACTACACTCTGGGGTATGAAAAATGACAATACACGTAATTAATAAAAATTAACTCGAATGACTACATCTGGAAGTGGAAAACCCACTACTAATACCACCTTCTGAGATACACTCTATCATTCTATAGCCCCAATAGTCATCACATAATACTAGAACACTTACTTACTTCGAATCCTCGTGAGTATCTCCGTAGTTGGAGTGCACACCCTCTAGTGCTTCAACTCTTATTTCTAATAGCGTAACCCTCAAGGACTCAAACTTAGATTCTAACACTTAACATAGATGTCACCAAGTCTTTAATGAATCACTCTACTTCTGTCATAGCCTACCAATATAGCCACCTTAAAATTATATTCCTCTACCATGAGAATCAGGATCATATAAAAAAGGCTCAACACTATCAATTAAAGTTCCTTAATTTGGCTATTTAGAATACCATATACCATCTAACTAGTCCTTTTCCCACCTAGCAACTCACCGGTACCACTAGCCACACACAACATGTAATAGCCTTAGAATAAATACCGCAGATTTAAACCACCCTGGGCATACTTCTTCATCATACATACACCGTCATACTTCATTACGAAATCAAATAAACTTAGGCACTCGCATACACTGTTCAAGCCTATAGATCACTTCCCTATAACTAATATCATTAATCAAGAAATCATCACATCCACCTTCATGGCCATCAATTGTTTCAAACTTAATGTCTAATGCTAAACATGATTTATAACCCAACCATACTCACAAATTTTTCACATGGAAACTATGAAATAAACATCACAAAAACACTAGTGCACTAGAACTTCATAACCATAATAATTGATCATGACCTAACGGTTTTCCTTATCATAATCCATTAGCATGTACTATTTCAGCACATCAAGCCTACTAATTTAATCCCACAAAACATGCATCATCAAATTCTTGCCACTATTTACCACCACACCATTTAAATTCAAGCCTGTAGTTTAGTATCTATCATTTACCACCAATAAAGAATGCAACATAATATAAATATACTAATCCATCAAATTGGGACATTTTACCCAAATATCTCAAAAATCTACTACATACCTTCTCACGAGTAGTACTAGTTTACAACTACCAATGAAAAGAGGGGC
>NW_025870997.1:0-1382 GCF_002878395.1 Capsicum annuum
GTTCACATAGGCGCCGCCTAGGCTATCACCTATGTTTACATAGGAGCCGCCTAGGCTATCGCCTATGTTTACATAGGCATCGCCTAGGCTATTGCCTATGCTTTTCAGTGGCCATAGGCGATTGGTTAGGCGACGCTTATCACTTTGAAAGGCCATAACTTCTTGCTCGGGTGTCGGATTTTAGCCAAATTGGTATCGTTGGAAAGATAACTCGAATACCTATCATTTGACACATAGTAGGCTTCCTAATTCGACATATACAGAGAGTTATGTTCGATGGATGATGACACACTTTACAACGTCCACTAAAACTTAGTCGATCGAAATAGTTTCAACTCTTCCTTGAGTTGAAGGACCTCTATGGTCTAAATTCAAGCTTAAGTGGATTCACACGCTATACAATAATTAAAATGCCACATTGGAATAGGATTTTATGGATTTGGGATTAGCAACGCATTGAAATCATGGTCTATATTGTAGCCCGAATTACGGGACGTTACATTATCTCCCTCTTAGGATCATTCATTCCCGAATGATGATGCGGGACACAGACAGACATGATTTCAAGCATAATAAAGGACTAGGAAAGATAAGATAGGAATAGTACCTACTGTCTCCTCCTCCATCAAGGCAAACAAATTGGGATATCTAATTCTCATGTCATCTTCTGACTCCCAAGTTGCTTCTTTGACTTTCTGATTCCTACACAGTACCTTTACTGAGGCTATCTCCTTGCTCCTTAGCTTTTGAACTTTGCGATCTAAAATTTCAACGGTCTCTTCTTCGTAAGACAAGAAGTCTGTCATTTTGATACCCTTTACTGGCAATACCATAGAATGATCTCCAATGCATATCTTCAACATGGATACATGGAATACTAGATGAACGAAACCCAAACTTGCAGGCAATTCTAACTCATATGCAACTGTACCAATTTTTTTCAAAATTTGATATGACCCTTCATAACGAGGGCTCAATTTACCCCTTTTTCCAAAACGCATAACTCCTTTCATAGGAGAAACCTTGAGAAACACCCAATCACCAATTTCAAATTCTAGTTCTCTTCTCTGAACATCAGCATAGGACTTCTGACGACTCTAAGCAGTCTTGAGTCTTTCTATAATGATCTTCACTTTCTCCATCGCCTGATAAACAAGATCAGGCCCATACAACTGAGTCTCACCCACTTCATACCATCCTATCGGAGACCTACATCTCCTCCCGTACAAAGCCTCAAAAGGAGCCATCTCGATGCTGGCATGATAGCTATTATTGTAAGTGAATTCAACCAGTGGTAGGTGATCTACCCAACTACCTTTGAAACTAACGCATTCCCTCAACATATCTTCGAGGGTCTGAATGGTACGCTCAGCTTGCCCATC
>NW_025870997.1:1482-3950 GCF_002878395.1 Capsicum annuum
AAATAATTAGTCCTCACAGGCAAAAAGTGGGCTGACTTGGTCAAACGATCTATAATCACCCATATAGAATCATACTGGTTTCGGGATCTCGGAAGTCCTGTAATGAAGTCCATGTTTATCATCTCCCACTTCCATAAAGGCAGGGCTATCTCTTGGGAAGTACCACCTGGCCTCATGTGATCTACCTTCACTTGTTGATAGTTCAAACACTTGGACACAAAATCAGCTACATCACATTTCATGTTATTCCACCAATACAAGGTTTTCAGATCATGGTACATCTAAGTAGTGCCTGGGTGAAGGACATACCTCGAAGTATGTGCCTTATCAAGGATTCTTTCCCATATCCCATCGACATTCGGAATGCACAACCTACCCTGAAATCTCAGAATACCATCGCCACCAATTTCAAATGATATAACCTTTTGTTGACCCACATCTTTCTTGATTTGCATCAAGATGGGATCTTCAACCTGTTTCTCCTTAACTTTAGCACAAAGAGATGACTTAGCTAACTCATGAACAATCACCCCTCCATCTTCGAAATCTAAGAGTCGCACTCCCAGATTTGCAAGGCGGTGAATATCCTTCACCATCTCTTTCTTTCCTTCTTCTACATGAGAAAGGCTACCCATAGACAACCTGCTGAGGGCGTCGGCTATAATATTTGCCTTACCCGAATGGTAATGCAGACTCATATCGTATTCTTTCAAAAGCTCCATCCAACGCCTCTGCCTGAGGTTCAATTATTTCTATGAGAAAACATACTGTAAACTCTTATGGTCAGTATAAATATCAACATGTACTCCATAGAGATAGTGCCTACAGATTCTAAGTGCAAACACCACGGCTGCTAACTCCAAGTCATGAGTGGGGTAATTGTGCTCATACACCTTTAACTGCCTAGATGCATAAGCTATCACCTTACCACGCTGCATCAATACACAACCAAGTCCCACACGGGACACATTACAATAAACCACAAAATCATCTACACCCTTGGGAAGGGTCAAAACAGGAGCAGTAGTCAGCTTGTCCTTCAACTTCTTAAAACTATTTTCATACAAGTCAGACCACACAAACTTCATCTTTTTCTAAGTCAGTTTAGTAAGCGGAGCAGCTATGGAAGAAAAACTCTCTACGAACTATGGAAGAAAAACTCTCTACGAACCTTCTGTAATACCCCGCCAAACCCAAGAAGCTCCAAATATCGGTTGGAGTCGTGGGTTTGGGCCATTTTCTCACTGCTTTAACTTTCTGGGGATCCAATCTTATCCCGTCACTGGACACAATATGCCCCAGGAAGGCAATAACATCTAACCAGAATTCACACTTAGAAAATTTAGCATACAACTGATGATCCTTAAGGGTCTAAAGGATAATTCAGAGGTGATTGGCGTGATCCTCTTTAATCTTAGAATAGATCAGAATATCATCAATAAATACAATGGCGAACAAGTAAAGAAACTAACGGAACACTTTATTCATAAGATCCATGAAGGCTGCAGGGGCGTTAGTCAACCCGAAGAACATGACTAGAAATTCGTAGTGACCATATCGGGTTTGGAAGGCTGTCTTGGGTATGTCCGACTCCCTAACTTTCGACTGATGATAACTCGAATGAAGGTCTATTTTTGAAAAGCACTTGGCACCCTGAAGCTGGTCAAAAAGGTTTTAATCCTAGGAAGAGGATATTTATTTTTAATCGTGACCTTATTCAACTGACGGTAGTCTATGCACATCCGAAGGGACCCATCCTTCTTTCGCACGAAGAGCATGGGTGCACTCCATGGGGAAACACTAGGACGAATAAAACCTTTGTCTAGGAGGTCTGCAAGTTGTTAAAGAACTCCTTTAGTTTCGCGGGAGCCATTCTATATGGCAGAATAGAAATAGGACGAGTGTCTGGCAACACATCAATGCCACAATCTATCTCCCTATCAGGGGGTATCCCTGGGAGATCTTCGGGAAAGACTTCTAGAAATTGATTCACTACAGGGACTGAATGCAGAGGAAGGTTTCTAAATTTTGAATCTTTTACTCGGATTAGATGATACATACAAACCTTTGGTGATAAGCTTTCGGGCTCTAAGATAAGAGATAAAGTGATCTGTAGGTTCCACAGAACCCCCTGCCCATACAATTGGTGTCTCATTCGGGAAATAAAAAGTTACCTTTTAGGTTCTGCAATCAAGGGTGGCATAACACGAGTAGAGCCAGTCTATCCCAAGGATGGCATCAAAATATATCATATCCAGTTCTATAAGGTCTGCCACAGTTTCCCTACTATGAATAGACACGACACAATTTCTATATACCCTTCTAGCAACAAAAGAATCACCTAAAGGAGTAGAAACAGAGAAGGGTTCTACAATAACTTCGGTCTTAAACTCGAAACTAACAGCCACATAAGGGGTCATTTAAGATAAAGTAGACCCGGGATTAAGCAATACATAAACATCACGAGA
>NW_025870998.1:0-360 GCF_002878395.1 Capsicum annuum
ACACTTATACTTTGTGGGGATCCCATAACCCCCCGAACTATTTAAAAATGAAATTATTATCCCCCCAAATGCTGACATGGCAAGAGAGTGTGTTTCACTCTCTTTAAAGAGAGTAAGAATGAAAATTTTTTATTAAAAAATTATTTTTAGTATTTTTTATTTCTTTATTCATTTTTAATTATCCTTTTTATTTCTTCTTCTTCTTCTTCTTCTTCTTCCCCTTCCTCTTCTTCTTTCTCTTCCTCTTCCTCCTCCTCCTCCTCTTCTTCTTTTTCTTCTTCTTCTTCTTCTTCTTCTTCTTCTTCTTCTTTCTCATTCCTCTTCCTCCTCTTCTTCTTTTTCTTCTTCTTCTTCTTCTTC
>NW_025870998.1:460-2029 GCF_002878395.1 Capsicum annuum
TTCTTCTTCTTCTTCTTCTTCTTCTTCTTCTTCTTCTTCTCCTTCTAAAAAATAATGGCATCTAAAAACTCAAACAATGGCATTCAAGAACTAATCAATGGTATCCAAAAATTTTTGAAGTGGGTATGTTCGTATTATCATCCTAAACATTTTGATGTTGACTTTGCCTCATTACACCCACCGAAACCTCGTTGCCGGAATCTGCAGCTTCGCTGGAGCTTCAATTTTCACTCAACTGATGAGAATTTTTGCAAGTAGGGGTGCTAAGAACTCCTCTTCAAAACTCCATAGCTGTATCGTGACCAATTTGTACCACAATAGTTTGATTTTGTATTTTTTTTTTTAAATTGTTGCAATTTTAACTAAATCGTCGATTTTGGAATTCTGATTTTGGTCACTAAAAGTGTTTAATTCTGCATTCATAGTTGAAACTTGATCATTCACAATAATTTTAGCACTTGAAATCGTTTGAGCAACACCCGAATTCACAAGAGCAATAAAATGATGAACCCAACACTTTTTTGTGAATAAGGATAAGAAAATTCAAAACAAAATTAACATGTGTATGTATGATTCCTTCATTTTCAATTTTAAACTAAGAAGATGAAGAGCAACTTTCCCTTTCTTGTTCATTTTTTTTTACAAATTAAGAAGATGATGAACATTTCCTTTTTTGGTCCCTTTTGTTTTCAATTTCACTCTTTTGCATATGTTATGAGTTATGTCATGTAGCTGACTTGCTAAGACAAATTAAGACATCGGGTGTCGATTTCGTCTAGGCTAAGGGTCGGGTGTGACGATGTAACAACCCTTTAGGTCATTTTCTATATTTTCATGCATTTTCACTATTTAGAGTTTTTCTATACCTGCCCCAAGTTATTTATGACTTGTTGGAGCTTACAGTTCAGTTACCAGCCAGTTCGTTTGGTTTTTAAAGCCAATTTCTTATTTTGAACTCTTCGCTGGTAAGAATTAGCTATCAAGCGTAAACTTTATCTTAATGACCTATGTCAATTATGACAGTTCCTTCAGCTCTGGAACTTCAATTTAGGCTAGAAGGAAATTTATTTCAGGTACCAAGGTATCTAAACTAATTTCGGGCTATTGGCCAAAAATTTTAAGAAATGGTTCTTGGGTGTAGGGCTCACTTTTCATCAAAACGACATCGAATGGAAATTTCAACTATGCCATTGAGTCCAAAATGTTGAATTTGATATGATAGCATAGTTCGTTTGTGTTCACAGGGAATGAAATCCCGAGGCGGTGGATACTTGAAAAATTCCAAGTTTCAGCCAGTGCATTCTCTAAAGTGACACTTTGAGCTCTTTAGCGGCCATTGTTTGCCCCAGTCGAGCTACTTTAGCGACGGTATGACCACTAAAGCGAATGCCTCTTTAGCAACAACCTGTCGTCTTTAGCAGTATGCCAGGCTAAGCTAGTACCGCTCTAGTGACACTTTGCCACTTCGTTCTTCACCACTTAAGTGGTCAAGTGGACACTGAGGAGGAACCTGTGAGTCGATTAAATGCCTCATTAGCTCAATTTTCTCCCATTTTTCGCACAAGTCTC
>NW_025870999.1:0-3076 GCF_002878395.1 Capsicum annuum
GACCCTATATTAAGAGGTTCTAGTTTAGAAGGGGAGAGAATGGTAGGGTCATGCTCATTGATGTCATGGTTTCCGTTAAGTTTTCCAGAGTTATCTTGTCCTGAGTTATATTGATTAATATTTTGAATATGGTGACTAGCCATACATGTTGGCCATAGTTCAGGAGATCTATGTTTAGGGTCTCTTTTATCAGCTGAGCAAGGTAAGCTGGGTTTCAGATAAGGATTTTTATCTTTCTTCCTTCCATGTCTAGAGTCAACGGCACCATGAGGCCTGTCAGACTCATTTCCAACCAAGAGGTTAGTTGGTGGGTTGCCGGTAGTGGCTTGGTGAGGAGGGTTAATGACATTGTTGAGCGTACTAGTGTTGATGCATTTCTTGTGGAAGCGGAGGTATTTTAGAGAGAGTGAGTGGTGGAGTTAGCTGAAACTCCAACCTTATTAGGGAAGCTAAGGGTTTTTGCTTTAGAGAAAGAGGCGTCATTTAATGTTGATTTGACAGTTTTCATCCCATTATAGTACTCATGATGGGTGAAGCCGTCATTCCTCTTGGAAAGAGAACAGGCATTTAAGTTCCATAGATTTAGAGACTTTGGTATTGAGGTTTTTTTAACACCTCTTTGCCTTTTTGATTTTGCAACTTAAGGAAAGATTCATTTTTTGTCGGGTCAGAACATAGGCTCTGTTTAAATTGGGCTGAGAGGTGCCCGGCTTGGAGTTGGTCTTGTTGTAAGGCTTTGTGGGAATTTAGGATTTGTGAGGGGTAGTGGAGTAGGGACAAGTAACCTAAATTGGGTCGCAAATAGGCCTCATATTTTGTTGGCCCAACTAAAGCCCATTAGGAGAGCCAGTTGGAGTATACCCAACTGCATTTGGCGGGTCAGCAGACCTAATAGTCAGAAAGAGCCCTAACTTGGGGCCTCCACCGCCACAGTCAATCAGAGTTTTGATGAACTTACCAGAATGCGCATCGAACCATTTTACCTTGATGTCAGAGTGGCTTTTACCTTTGTCTTGAATGGATTTACCCGTTTGGTTCTTTCGTTTATTCCATCGGTTGAAAGGGACTGTATTCCATGAGTTTTCTTGTTGCTCCTTTTCCGGTGTGTTGATTGTATCATTCTATGGAGTTTGCTAGACTTTGGGTACGTGCGAACACTGGATTTGGCTGTGTCCCAACCTTCTACAAAGCTTACAGAGAATCCCTTCTTCCTCGTAGACAATCTCTTGCTTGTTTCGTCCTATGGTGAACGATGTTTGGAGAGGTTGATCCATAGGTACTTCCACACATAATCTTGCGTATCTCCGGCGGAGGGTTATAGAGGTGCATGCATCCACTTTTACTAGCTTCCCGATTTTATAACTTATCATTTTAAGGATTTGCTGATCGTAAAATTTCGTCGGCAGGTGAGGTAGTCTCAACCATATTGCTGCGGTAGTGATTTTGCATTACTTTGAGACAAAATTTGGTTCCCAATTTTTTACTGATAGGAATTGCCCCGCTAAAACCATGGCCCTCCTTAGAGTGCTATTGATCGGTCTAAATGGTTGTCGAAGTTTGTTGTGTAGAAATCAAACCCCAAATCTATCAGAGGGAAGGTGGAGGTTGATTTCCATAAGTCTTTCAGCTTTGCTTTTAGGTATTGGTGGGTTAGCTTTCTCACAACAATTTTGATGATGACGGAGTATCGCTATGGCGCGTATAATCTCTCTTTCTCCTCGATGGAATGCAGGATTAAACTTTGTTCCAGATTCAGCATGGATGGGGAGTCTGGATTTTTGAGGGGTTGGGGTAGGTGCCTCACTAACGAATTGCAGCTTATTCATAGTCACCTCTTTGTAAAATTAATGTGGTTCGCTTGTGTCCTCTATAGGGAGGTCATTCTATTGGTCGACAGGGATCTTTAAGAGGGAGTGGGATCTGCAGTTTTGTGGATTCTGGGGAGTCATTTGAAAAAGTATTGAGTAGTTTCGTCTGGTGGAGTATAGAGAAAGGGTGGTCTTTCTCTCTCCAACCCGGACTTCCTTCCTTGCTGTAGAACCGATCAAGCATTTAATTATGAATTCCCATCTAAAAATACTTATGGATTAATATATTTTTTAATATAATATCAATATCTACCGTAGAAGGTATGGGTTTATGAAAACTATTTCCCATCATTGTAGACTTGCCCTGCTTCCGAAGCTAAATTATCAATACAACCAATTTGAAGTAAAATCTGAAATCCTCACCCACCAAGAAACAAAAAAACAACTATAGAACAACCGAATAAAAGTTAAAAACATCAGAAAAAAATATTTGGTGATTTAAGTACAAATTGTAAAAAGGGGTTTGGGAGTTTAAAGGATGAAATAACTCTAATGAAATAATAGAACCTGCACCCTCTAAAATTTTACCTTTTTGAGAATTGCAAACACTCCTTTTAGTCTTAATATTATACTAAAAAATAGTGTAAGGGAATCCTCGCAAAATTAAAATATGTAAAACAATTTTTTTTTAAAAGAAATTCTAATATTATTGATATTTTAGGCTTAACCACATAAATTAAAAAATTACTTTTTTAAAAAATAAATTAAAAATTTATTTGTAAAGTTAAAATAGTATCAGAACTTCTCAAGTCTTCTTATACTTTATATTTTATTAAATCTTGTTCATCATTCGTAAAGTTTTATAAAACACTATAAAAATATGATCAACACATAAGGTATATGTTTAATGACACCGCCTTTCCGAATTACAAAGTTGGACTAATAAACTATGTATATGCAATTTGTTAAATAAATAAATTTTAATTTCTTTTAGTATATTTTCATAAAAAAAAAAATACAATCTTCTGTATGATCAAAACTATTAATTGGCCATACTTTGATCTGTTTGTTAGCGTAAAATAATTTACTTTATAATGCTTTTATTCTTTTATAATATACTAATTTAGGTGTACGCGCCTCACCATGTACCTCATTTTAATAATTTTAAACATTACACTAAATAATATATTTGATTAAATAATAAATATAAATGCAATAATTAAATTCAACATCTTTTGACCAAGATGAAAAATTTATTTAGTTAGTTA
>NW_025870999.1:3176-3695 GCF_002878395.1 Capsicum annuum
TTAGCCTAAAATTAAGTCAAGTGGCATATTGAGAACTAGCCACTTGGTATTTTGATAAAAAGAATCTATTTTGTTGGCACCAAAATTTATTTTGGTGAATAACCAATTAGTAATCAAGCAACTTATATGGAAAAAATTAGTATGACCGAAAAGTCATTCCAAAATAAAAAATATTTCAATAGAGATGTCAGTCCTTAAAATATGTGAACAATTAATTTAAACAACATAATATATATATATATATATATATATATATATATATATATATTATTTATATAGCAAAGAAGCTAGCCTAAAATTAAGCCAAGTGGCATATTGAGAACTAGCCACTTGGTTTTTTGGCAACAAGAATCTATTTTGTTGGCAACAAAAATTATTTTGGTGAATAACCAATTAGTAATCAAGCAACTTCAACAACAACAACAAACCCAGTGTATTCCCACCTGGTGGGGTCTGGGGGGGTAGGATGTACGCAGTCCATACCTCTACCTCTGAAGAAGTAGAAAGGCTGTTTCCGAT
>NW_025871000.1:0-5181 GCF_002878395.1 Capsicum annuum
TATGTGTGCCAAAATGGTAAGCCTTAAATGAATTTTATAATACTTTGTAAAGTTAACATATTTCATAACTTTTCATATTTTTGTTTGTATGTTAGAATGGTATAGGGAGCAATAATAGTAGTCAACCTAGCACTCAGCCTGCAGCTTTATGAAATCCACCACCACTACAATCAAGTTCTATTTGTGGTGACACCATTGCAATAGCAAGAGATACCAACACTCGAAGTTAGACAACAAGAGTAAGTTATATATGTTCTGCTACTTAAATATTTTCTCCTTCTTAATATTATTATTGAAAATTGTTGAAAATATTGTGTTTTATTTATTCACAGTCAAGTTCCACCTTTCATACATATGAAACTACACAATCCAGTCAATCAGGATCTATTTATGCTGACACAGCTGTTGTGTCAAGAGCACCTCAAAGAAAGGTGTCAAGTGTTGCTGGTAGAGGTCAAGGTGCTGCTAGTAGAGGTCAAGGTGCTACTGGTAGAGGTAAATGTGGTTCTGGTAGGGGTCAATATAGTGCTGAGAGGGAAGGTGGTTCTGGTAGAGGTCAAAGAGGGATTGGTAAGAAAAATAGAAAATGCAAGAAGGACCCCATTTGAAAGTGGAAGAAATGCTTCTTTAAGTCAAGTACCACCTTTGCCAACCAACAAAAGGCCATACAATGCTACCTCATTTACTGCTGCCACTGGGTAAGGCCTGCAACTGGTTTTGGTGTTTACTCTGATCCAGCAACTGGAACTCAAGTGTACAATGTATTTCTCTCTGTCTCATTATTTACCTATAATAATGTTTTCATTCAAGCTTTCAATGTTCATTGTCTTACAATTATGTCTAATTTTGTAGCCTAGTACATCAAGTGAGAGGGTTCTTTATGGATGTATAAATTTAAAGAGTGCTGTACCAACCAATATAGATATTGGTTTTAAACCTAGTGGCCTAAAGTGAAATGAAAAAGATGCAGTCACCAACACACAATTGCAATAAATAAAAGCAAATAAGAGAAAAAAAGTGGATGCAGCCAAGTCTTCTTCATCAGTTGGATCTTCAAAGAAGTAGTTCATTTAGAAATGATTTGTACTGTAATGAAGGTTAATGACTTTGAACAAATTGTGTTACTAGTTTTTCAACAACTTTTTCTTAGGCAGCAGTTAATGATTTTGGTGTATGCTGCAGTAGAACACTATTATGCTCAATGTTGAGCTTTTTTTTAACATCTTGTTTACTGTATGTAGTTTTTAGCTCAATTTTGAGCTGTATTAATATTATATCCAGCTGCTTGCACTTTTAGTTCAATCTTGAGCAATTTTAATATGATGTGCTGGTTCTAATATAGTTCATTTTTGTCAATACCTTTAGTAGTTCCAAATAGGCTATATGGTTAACTTATCTAGCTGCACAACTAGACACAAAGTAGCCAATTGACAATGAGATTATCATACAAAACATGTCAATTCATTCAAACAACTACTACAAACTACTACTACTACAAACTAACCAAACAACTACAACAAACTACTACTACTACAAACTAACCAAACAACTACAACAAACTACTACTACTACTACAAACTAACCAAACAACTACAACAAACTACTACTACTACTACTACAAACTAACCAAACAACTACAAGAAACTAATACTACTACTACAAACTAACCATTACAAATCCATTATGAACTAAACTAATCAAACAACTACAAAAAACTAACCATTACACAATATTAAAGAACCACTTTACAGTAAGAACAATGAGAAGAAATAGAACAAGTCTATTTAATTTGAGAATAGCACATTCCCTTTCAAATTTAAATTTTTTGAGTTTTTGCCTCGATGCAATCAACTTGTCTTCACTATCTTTTAATTTTTCACACAAAGTGTCCCTCTCTTGTTCAACGTCTTTGAGATTTTGCTTCAATCGATCACACGAATTTTCACCATCTTTGCACTTTATCATTAAGTTCGATTCTACCTCAGGATATTGAAGCACAGAAATTTAAGGTTTTGGATCAATCCATCTAAAGTACCCACATCCACCATTTTCCTAAAATACAAAAACCGTAGAATAATAAAAAATCACCAAAAAAATAAAATTAAAATCTATGAAAATGATACAAACCTTTGAAACTTTACATCCAAAAAAACTACGACCAGGATTTGATGGAGTCCTTGAAGTTCTTATTGGACAAAATTTTGAATAATAACACAAATCGGGAACCTCAATGTTGACGAAATTTTCTGACATTCTCATCGAAAATGAGAGAAAAAATTGATTTAAGAGAAATTATGAGATAATTTTGATAGTGAGATGAGAGTAGTTGAGAGAGAAATCAGCTATGGAGGAGAGAATGAAGAAAGAAGAAGAGGAAATTAGGTTAAAAATAGAGGGAAATTGAAGGGAATTGAAAAAATATAAGCTAAATAACATTAACTTTTGCCACATAGACAACTTTTTCACGAGTCACGTGCCACCTTTGACTAAACAACACGCGCAGTACCATGTAGGCAAAAAATGCCCAATGGGAACAAAATTTGGAGGGTTTATGGGCCTGATAGGTACAAGCCATAGTTTAGGGGTCTAAGTGAATTTTGGAAACAAGTTTGAGTGCCTATCGATGCCTTTGTCCTTTATAAAATATATACACATGTATACGTTAAATATACACGTCTATAGAAGATATGTACACATATATACGCACCGTTCAATGTATATGTACTACTTTAAATAAAGTATATACTACAATATATATACATTACAATATATATATATATATATATATATATATATATATATACACTTATTTATAAAACATATACACATGTATACGTTAAATATACACATCTATAGAAGATATATATACACATATATACGCATCATTCAATATACATGTACTACTTTAAATAAAATATACTATAATGTATATACATTATATATATATATATATATATATATATATATGGTTATATACTAATTTATAAAACATATACACATGTATACATTAAATATAAACGTCTATAGAAGATATATACACATATATACGCACCATTCAATATATATGAACTACTTTAAATAAAACATAACTACAATATATATATATATATATACACACACACACACACAATTCATAAAATATATACACATGTATACATTAAATATACATATCTATAGAAGATATATACACAAATATACAAAACATATGCTACTTAATATAATAAATTAATAATACTTGATAGTAAATTAATAATATATTAAATGTAAGTTTTTAATTTAAACTAGAAATTCAATTTAAATCATTAAATTAAAAAAATTACGAAGTAAGGACTAAGGAGTGAATGAATGTTGAATTTTATTGATTGCGAAATGATCCAAAATTTATAATTTACATGACTGAAAAATCTAAAAATTATGCATCATTTTTTTCAACTCATTCTTGTTAATATTAATGGAAACTTGCATAGGATAGTCAAACTCAATGGGGGCAAAACTATGCATTGGACTTGATTCTGCTAAGTTCTCCCGTGAAGACATAATTTCTTCAAGTCTCTGCTCATTGTTCGGCTCCGGTTAACAAGATCATTAATTACAATCCAATCAGAATCATGTAGCATGCAATCAACAGAGTCAACAAACGAACCGCAATGTTGTTTAAAAGCTAGTGTAATAGGAACTCTATATTTATAACAAGTTTTTAAAAAATCATTTGTATAATTTCATCTAATATCAATTTCTTCAAGCATCAATTTCGGTGCAAGTCCATTTTTTTGAAATTTAACTTTAAATTCTCTAATTCTCGATCTATGATTATTTTCTTTAATAAAACCAACAGCAAGACAGATTTTTTCAATATAAAACTCAAAAAACTCAAGACCATCTATTGCAATTAAATTATATATATGATATGCATACTTAATATGAAAAATTTCAGGCAACGGCAGAGATAGCTTAGATTTTAACTTTTTTATAGCAGTGTTTTTGTTAGAAGCATTATCAAAAGAAATACATAAGATTTTATTTTCGATACCATAAAATTCTGCAACTTTAACAGTAGAATCAGCAATAAAATCTCCAGTATGTTTACGATCTTTATTACATAAAAAAGCAAGAATACATTTTTGTATCACAAAATTACTATTCATCCAGTGACAAGTAGCGGTTAAATAATCATTTTTATTTATAGCACGACCAAGATCAGAAGTTTGGGACAATCTACATTGAATATTTTTTAACAATGTTGATAAATAAAAATAAAATTGTGAATGAAGTCTAAAAATATCAGACTGACAAGTACTTCTAAGAATACCATTAAACATAGGATTATAAATTGCTTGAATATAATGAATAAAGGCATCAGAAGAAGGAAAACTAAAAGGCAAACAACCCACAACTACCAATTTAGCTATTTCTTCCCTTTCCTTCAATTTATTATACTTCTTCATTACCTGACCGGTTGCTGGGTCCATTCTAGTTTTCGTTGGCCCACCAACATCCCCACCACCTCGTGCAATATTTAATTCTCTTTCATGAGCATCACCTATATGTCTCACTAATGTATATGTACCTCCTTGCTTGCCTCCGCTTTTATGCTTATATATTTGTTGACAAATATTGCATTGTACCTCAGTATCTAATATACGTTCAAAACATTTCCATGCAATACTAGTTGTTTTACAAGCTCTTGGGGCATGGGGAGAATGGAAAGGGAGATTAACTGATTCAGATCTGACGTGAGCATTTCCTGCTGCGGTGTCTCACCAATATTTTCATCATCTCCGTCTAAATTAACCGCATCTACTTCATTTTCTTCTTTTATACCATAATTTGCTTGAGCTTCTACATAATCCATATCGTGAGCACCTACACCTATTTTTTTCCTCAAAAGGTGTACCAAGCGGCACCGAAGGCGAAGGCATACGGGTATATCTACTACTTTAAGTACCTCTACTGCTAGTAATTCGCTTTTTACTACCGCTACCGCTTCCAGGACAAAAACTTTTAACACCTTTAGTAGCGAGGTTTCTTAATTTATCCATAATATAAACTAAGTTAAAAAAATTTCAAATACATAAATATAATAAAATTAAATATTCAACAATTAATACAATAAATAAAAATTAAATGTAAGAGTTGGAATGACAATACCAAATTTTGGAAGTATCCGAAGGTTGCGACTTT
>NW_025871001.1:0-1354 GCF_002878395.1 Capsicum annuum
TATGAATAATTGAATGGGGGTCATGGCTTCCCTCAAACTAGTGGATTTTGGTAATGAAATTGGTATTAACCTCAATCCACCTTTATGAAATTGACTTTGAAACATGACCATATGCGTAAACTAACCATTTTGAAAATATTGAATTACATAAAAGGTTAGTGGAATATAAATGGTTTTGAAATACCTTGGTGGGCCATGATTTGGTTTTAAATTAGAGCTTGGGGGTTGTGGATTCCCCCAAGTTGGTGGATAATTGGAATGTCATAATTCTATAAGCTTGCAAGCATATTGGTATGACGATACCAATAGTGAATGACTTAATAAATGGTCATTGGTTAATAGATGGTTTATGTTCAAATGGGCTTAATGGGGGTTGTATAGCTCGTCGTGGAAGGTAGAGATCCCAAGGGTACTAATATTGGAAACTACATTTTCCAGCGTGGGGGTATTCATGTCCATGTGCATAGTTCATACTTGATATATATATATATATATATATATATATATATATATATACACACACATACCTTAGATTGGCTTGGGGTCATGGATTCCTTGGCCTCTCCTTTAAATTCTTTGGTTCGTGTGGCTAAAATGCACCGGAGCCCTTACGAAGGGAGGAGCCAGACCTACATAGCTTGTGGGTGCCCTTAGAATGGTTAGAGATACATAGTCCAGGTTAATGAATTTAAATCTCATGCTAAACCTTGTTTCCTATCCCAACATTTTATATATATATATATATATATATGCATGTATGTGAACATGTCCACTGAGTTTTGACTTGATTTTGAAATGGCATTATTTTATCCTTGTAGTGAGTTACATGCTAGCGCTCATCCACTAAGAATCCTAGAATGCTACATTGTTTCATAATGTAGGGCCCAAAGACACTTCTTTTACCCCTTTGCAGCTTAGGTGGATTCTTGTTCGTCGGTTGGTCTGCATCCCTCTTGGAGGTTCCATAAGATTCACTTTGTTGAGAGGTGTAGACACTTAAGCTGGGAATGGCAGTAAGGTTTGATTGTCCATCTTTTTGATATATATCAGGCGTTGCATTCTCCGGATAATTCAAATCGAAGCAATTGGATGTCCAACTCGGGCCTATATGACATGACCGATCAATAGATCCACCTTTGTCATATATTCCATACATCACACTAGATAGATATCATATTCATGGAATACGATTTACTTTCAAGATGCCTTGGTGGTGAAATGGAGACACGTTCTTTCGTGTAACATGTTATGGTCTCAATTGAAGTGGTGAACCTCCATCTTCCGGAAGGTCGAACATTACATTTTTCCTTATGAGTATCAATATCTTATCATTTTCTTTCCATAATTTGGATTC
>NW_025871002.1:0-562 GCF_002878395.1 Capsicum annuum
TGAACTGAGGCTATATTTGAAGGCAATTCAAGCTCATAAGATACCTTGCCGAATCAGCTGAGAATTTTGAAAGGACGATATATTTGGGAACTGAACTTTCCCTTCTTGTCGAATCTCTACACTCCCTTCATGGGAGAGGTCTTTAGATATACAAAATTAAAAATCTAGAACTCGAGATTCTTTCTGCGCATATCTACATAAGACTTCTGTCGGCTCTGAGCAGCCCAGAGTCTTTCTCTGATCAACTGGGCTTTCTCTAAGCCATTGAATACAAAGTCAGGCCCTATGACTGAGGCCCCACTAACTTCAAACCAATCGATTAGAGATCTGCATCTCCTACCATAGAGAGGTTCGAATTGAGCAATCTGAATACTATAATAATAGCTATTGTTGTATGCAAACTCAATCAAAGGAAAGTGGTCATCCCAGCTACCCTTGAAATCATTTACACTTGCCCTTAGCATATCTTCTAGGGTCTGAATGGTCCTTTCTGCTTGACCATATGTCTGAGGATGGAATGTATTACTGAGATGAACTTGGGTACCAAGACCCTTTTAGAAAT
>NW_025871002.1:662-1065 GCF_002878395.1 Capsicum annuum
GATAACTTTTTCTTATTGTCCTCCACATGTGAAACACTACACATAGACAGTCTACTAAGAGCATCCGCCACTACGTTTGCCTTTCCCGGATGATAAAGGACACTCTTGTCATAATCTTTTAAGAACTCTAACCACCTTCTCTGATCAAGATTAAGATCTTTATAAGAAAATACATACTGAAGGCTCTTATGATTTGTGAACACATCCATATGAACTCCATATAGATAATACCTACAAATCTTTAAGGCATAAACTATGGTTGCTAGCTCAAGATCATGAGTAGGGTAATTATTCTCATGGGGCTTAAGCTGTCGAGAGGCGTAGGCTATGACATTACCATGATGCATGAGGACACAACCCAAACCTACTCTGGATGCATCAAAATACACTACGAACCTATTTG
>NW_025871003.1:0-4360 GCF_002878395.1 Capsicum annuum
TGGGTGAGGAAAAATGACCAAAACGCCCCTAAAAATCAAATAATTCTCGAATTTGTCCTTTGGTGAATTGTTTTGATAGTCTGAAGTAGATCAATCATAACGTTTTACTCCGATATTCAAATTGGATGAAACCAATTTCATTAAAAAGAGGACTCTCATATCTTTTCGTTGATATATAGTATCTCACTCAGATCATTGTGTACTAGGAATTATGATCGTTTGAAGTTGATCCAAAAATTTATTTTTGATAGGCTGAAGTAGATCGACCATAACTTTTTGCTCCGATAGAAAAATTGGATGAAACCAATTTCATTGGAAAGAGGACTCGTAGATCTTTCTGTTGATATATAGTAGATCATCCATATCATTATGTATAAGGATTTATGATCATTTAAAGTTGGAGAAAAAATACGCCAGGCCTCAGTACTTTTTCCTGCACGTTTTACTGTTCACTACTATTCATAGTTCGATCGGAATGTTCATAACTCGTCGCTCGGGTGTCCATTTTGGATGATCCACATATCGTTGGAAATCTTATTTGATACTCTACGCAATGGTGGATCATAATCTAAGACAATCCGCACGAAAATTTATAATTCATTCTAGAAGATAGAACCCAACACGTTTACGCACAAAATTTCAACGAAAAATTTCCTGGGGTATTACAATTTGATTGCAAATATGTATATTGGCAGATTAAAATGCATGAATATAGTAAAGAATAGACAGCTTTCACATATCCAGAACAAAATTTTGAATGGCTGGTCATGCCGTTCGGATTAAAAATGGCTCCTCCAATTTTTCAAAGAAAAATGGATAGTATTTTTAGTGGCTATAAAAATTTTATATTGATTTATGTAGATTATATTCAAGTTTTTACTAATAATATGAAAGAACATTTAAGACATTTACAATAATTTTTTAAATTATTTGTAGATAATGGAATAATAATAAGTAGAAAGAAAATAGAATTATGTAAAAATGATATTAATTTTTTAGGAGTAGTTATTGAAGATGGTAGAATGAAATTACAACCACACATATCTAAAAAAGTATTAGAAATGCCAGATAGATTAGACAAGACTAAAGATTTACAAAAAATTTTAGGACTTTTAAATTATTCTACATCTTTTATTAAAGACTTAGGTAAAGTGGCAGGACCATTATAATCTAAAACAGGATCAATAGGCCAAAAAACCTTTAATACTGAAGATATAAAATTAATCCAACAACTTAAAAGCATGATACAAGACATGCCAGACTTAACGTTACTATTAGAAACGAATTATTTAATAGTTGAGACAGACGGAAGCCTTCAAGGATGGGGAGTAGTATTAAAAGCGAAGTCTAACAAATATAGTGACAAAAATGATGAGAAAATATGTGCTTATTCAAGTGGAAAATATAAAGAAAATGGTAAATTAAATAGCATAGATGCTGAGACACTAGCAGTAATTTACGGTTTGAATAGTTTTAAACTTTATATATTAAATAAACCAGAAATACTAGTAAGAACAGACTGCGAGGCCATAGTAAAATTCTATCAGAAAATAAAAGAGAAGAATAGTAGTAAAAGAAGGTGGCTAAATTTCCTAGATTCCACTTTAATTTATAATATTGTTCTAGAACAAATTAAAGGTAAAGATAATAACCTAGCAGATCAGCTAAGTAGACTAATAAAAGAAGACAACTAACAATTTTTGTTTCAATATGTATACAGGCAAAAACAAAGGAAAGGCGGAGGCCTCATCCTCTCAAGACTACTTAAACAAACTACTAAGAAACACTCATTACAGGCCACTAACAATGTTGGAACATTCGAAATTAGAAAGACAGATCTTCGGACCTCATAATCTAGCCAGTTATGAGCCATTCAATCTGACTTTCAAATTGAAACCAGATGTAAGGGTGGAAACAACAGATATGTCTGATCGACAATTTATGGATCTTCTACAATAAGACACCAACAGACATTAGATACTTTATTTCAGTCCTGAATACTTTAAGTTATTATTTTACTGAGAAAAATAGCAGTAACAAATTTAAATTTTATGTTGTTCTTAGGGGAAAGACACAGGGAGTATTTTAGACATGGACAGAGGTAATGAATTCTATAAAAGACTATACAACCCTTCTCTATAAAGGCTTTGATGATTTAACAGAGGCTTTAGATTATGCCCGTATAAATTTAGGGCTAAATTATTTTATTACCCTAGCTTTAAGACTAGAAACGCAAAAAATTTCTCAATATAATATTAAAAAAGACACAGACAAAATTATATTTTGTGATCCTTGTTCCTCTAAGACTAAAGCTTTAAATAGACTAAATCACCCCAATCAGGTTTTAAGACAAGATAATGAAAACATTGTAAATGAAAAAGGACAAATGTTAGAACATATAAGTATTTTACAAGACCATATAAAAAATCTTCATTTTGAACTTTCACAACAGACTTAACCAATTTATGAGACTCAAAAAATTCTAAAGAATTTTCCATCTTCTTCAAAAATGAAAAAATCCATTGTATCGGGTAAACATACAGCTAGTCCAGCTCAAACGGTAGCTGGTAAAGACTTGTCAAATCCGTTAATGAGTGTGCATTTCCCAATGAATGTAGAAAGACCTATTGTATCGGGTAATGATACAGCTAGTCCAGCTCAAACGGTGGCTGTAAAGACTTATCAAATCCGTTGATGACTGACAGTTTGCCAAAAAGTGTAGGAAGAATTCTCCCAGCCAGTTTCAAGAACACAGGTACTCAGACCACAGATGAAAGAAGTCCTTCTCAGACTAAGAAAGTTTTCTTCTTGAGAAAAAAGAAAAATGAAACAAGAAATATAGAAAAAATGGTAGTAGACTCTATAAAAAAATTGTTAGCTGAACAACTACCCAAAGAAATAGCAATGAATCCACAACCACCAGAGCCAAGATCCAGAATTTCCTTAAATCCAAGAGAAGAGACAAGATCACCCAGAACAGGAACAAGACTGGACTATCAGACAAAAACAGTGACGAGTATGAACAAGACTACAACTCAGCCATGGATCAATTTGCACAAGACCCAAATGCCGATGAAGATTCCAGAATGGTGTTTGATTCAGAAGCATTACACAATCTGGATACGAAAGCAATGACGATATTACCGACATATGCAATGATGTAACAGATAAATAAATAGACGGATAAAGTAAAGACATAGCCATGTGATCGTGGGCCCCACCCAAGTTGCCAAAAGTCTTGCTAAAGTCTCATCAAATATAAAAGGATTTGAAATCCATAAAGTATATTTGAAGTCCACAAATACCTATAAATACCCCCTTTTGGAAGACTTAAACATAAGTAGCCAGAGAGAAAAATCAGCAGTGAGAAAGTTCTTAGTTTTTCATAAAGTTCTTAGTTTTCAAAGTTTGTAAGTTAGTTCATAAAAAAAAAAGAAAGTAAAAAGTCTATATTAGTTTCTTAGTTCTTCATTTCCGGTAGCTGTCAAATTTTCAGGGGACTCCCAAAAGGGAAACCTCACTTATTCCTTAAGACATGTAAGTAGTCGTTACATAGATCTTTATATTTTTCTCCCAAGTTTGTAAATTATGTTTGAATTAATCAAGTCCATATTTTATTTTAGTTGTGTTTTTAATATTATAAGATCTGGATCGCTGGTGGTTTACCGCCAGTTCTTCGATCTTGTAAAATTCATTACTTATTAGTACATATTTAATTATTAGTAGATGTGTCCTTAATATTATAAGATCTGGATCGCCGGCGGTTCACCACCAGTTTTCTGGTCTTGTAAAATTAGTAAATTACTTATAAATATACCCCCAGTATATGGTTATTTTCTTAGTGTTTTAGTAATAATGATGGATTAATCTATAAATTCCTAGGGATTTGAAAAGTCTGCAGAAGATTAAAAAAGGACTGTTGTTATTCTCTCGGGGTGTGATTAAAGAAGATATTGCTAAAATACCTAAAACTGAAGAGAAAGAGATAAACAGGATATAAATTAAGAATAAGAAAATCAAAAAATGGAAAAATATTTTTTGGGAGAAAATATACTTTGATCTTTATGACTTGGACACTTATACTGGACTAAGGACAATGAAGGAGGAAGTACTGAGTAGGATTTTACACCATATAAAAAATACATCCACATTAACTCTGCTTTATTTTCTCATAACTACTTAACTGCTTTAATTACTTGTTTATATTACTTTGCTTAACTTGTTTATTTACTTTGCTTATAACATATACTAAAACTTGTTTATTAATTATTTGCTTTGTTTATATATTATGTATACGTTTTACTATTATTATTCATCTGTCTTATAATATTATTATCTATCCGTCTATACTATTATTATT
>NW_025871004.1:0-1105 GCF_002878395.1 Capsicum annuum
GAGACATCCTCGTCAATCTCACCGTTACTCTGGATCACGGACCCGAAATACTTGAAACTATCCCTCTTACATACCTCCTGTGATTCCAGCTTCAATACTATCTCGTTCTCCCGCCTCACGTCATTAAACTTGCATTCTACATACTCTGTCTTGCTTTTGCTCACCCTGAACCCTTTTGACTCAAGAGTTTGCCTCCACACCTCTAATTTGTCATTCACACCCCCTCGAGTCTCATCTATCAGAACTACATCATCTGCAAAAAGCATACACCAAGGCACCTCCCCTTGAATACGCCGCGTCAACACATTCATCACCAACGCAAACAAAAAGGGACTAAGAGTAGATCCCTGATGCAATCCTGTCAAGACAGTGAAATGCTCTGAGTCTCCTCCCGCCGTCCTCACCTGGGTTTTTGCTCCATCATACATATCCTTAATTGCTCTGATATATGCCAGCGGTACTCCACTCACCTCCAAGCATCTCCAAAGTACCTCCCTGGAGACTTTGTCGTAAGCCTTCTCCAGGTTGATAAACACCATATGCAGGTCCTTCTTCCTTTCCCTATACTGTTCCACCAACCTCCGCACCAGGTGAATTGTCTCCGTCGTCGAGCGTCCAGGCATAAATCCAAACTGGTTTTCCGAAATAGCCACTATCCGTCTCAGCCTCACCTCGACCACTCTCTCCCAAATTTTCATAGAGTGACTCAATAACTTAATCCCCCTATAGTTATTGCAACTCTGGATGTCATCCTTATTCTTATAGAGAGGGATTATGGTACTCCACCTCCAAGCCTCGGGCATCTTTGCCGTCTTGAAGATTTCATTAAACAATCCAGTCAACCACCTTACACCAGCCTCTCCAACGAACTTCCAAAACTCCACCAGTATCTCTTCCGGCCCCGTCGCCCTACCCCTTCACATCCTACGAACAGCCTCTCTAACCTCTTCTACCTTAAAACGTCTATAGTAGCTGAAATCCCGACACTCATCTGAGTACTCCAGTTCCCCTAACACAATATCTCTATCCCCTTCGTCATTCAAGAGCCTATGAAAGTACGACTGCCATCTATTCTTAATGTGGCCGTCCTCCACCAACACTCTAC
>NW_025871005.1:0-369 GCF_002878395.1 Capsicum annuum
TATTACTAATAATTGCTTAATTTGAATCAACAAATGACTGATATGTTGCAACAGATGATTCTTCTGTTGGAAATTATCAAACAGATAGAAAATCTGTTATAATAGATGGGTTATCCATTAGAAAGCAATTAAAATACTAGGAAACTTAAATATTTTTAGAAGAACTCAAACGTTTGTCCCTTCGATCCTTTTGCATTTGATATATGATACACTATTTTTGTCTTCTTTACCCGTTTCATGAATTTTTCATATGTTTCACTTATTCGTTGTGCCCTTGTTGAAATTTTTAGAATTTTTTTAGGTCAAATTTTGTTCGTATATCACTTGGACATTACTTCATAGGTGATTTTAGTAAGTAAAATTATAATT
>NW_025871005.1:469-2418 GCF_002878395.1 Capsicum annuum
GATCCTTTTGCATTTGATATATGATACACTATTTTTGTCTTCTTTACCCGTTTCATGAATTTTTCATATGTTTCACTTATTCGTTGTGCCCTTGTTGAAATTTTTAGAATTTTTTTAGGTCAAATTTTGTTCGTATATCACTTGGACATTACTTCATAGGTGATTTTGTAAGTATAATTATGATTTTTGTTGAATTTTTTATTTGGTATATTTGCTACTGCTACAATGGATAGAACCTGCAACATGAATCCAATATATAAGTCATTTATTGCAACAAATAAGTAATCTGTTACAACATATGACTAATCTGTTGCAACAGATGACCGATATGTTGGATTCATGTTACAACGCTACAATACAAATCCAACAGATGAGTAATCTGTTGCAACAGATTAGTCATATATGTTGCAACAGATTACTCATATGTTACAACAGATTAGTCAATATGTTGCAACAGGTTAGTCAATATGTTGCAACAGGTTACTCATCTGTTGGATTCACGTTACATGTTTTATCTACTGTTGAAAAAATAGCAGTAGCAGATATAGCCAGGTGAGAAATTCAACTAAAAATTATAATTTTACTTACTAAAATCACCTCTAACTAATTCCCAAGTGATATACGAATAAAATTTGACCTAAAAAAATTTGATCAAGTAGCAATAGTAACGGTAACAACAATGTTCAACGACAAGAAGATGATGATGATGAACAAGAAGAGATGATAATGAAGAACAAGATGATGATAATGAAAAAGAAGACGATGAATAAAACAACAACAACAATGAACAACAAAAATCACGAAGAGAGAGAAAACTCCAATAAATGAGAAGAGAGAGAAACGTGCCTTTTTCTCCTCCATTTCTAGTTATATTAGGTTTTACATTGGATCAAAGTGTAAATTAAAAAACTTATGGGTTATTTTCAAATTTTTCTTACTTTCTTAATCAAAGTAATTGTCACCTCCACTCAAATATTAAAACTTGTGTCACCCACACTTCATTTTAAAACTCTTTGTTCAACAAGAGACCAAGGCCCCAAGTTACTTTAATAAATAACATTTTATTTTTATAAAAGATATTTTACTTAGTAATGTTATATTGAAATATAGTAGTTAAAAAATGTAATTGACAATGTACATCACATATTTATTTAAAAAAAACATTAAAAATATAAAAAAATAAAAGATAAAAATCAAATCAATAAAAATTTGATTTAGTTAATCTGATTTGATTTTAAAATCTAAAAAATCAACTCAATTGATTTAATCAATTTAAAAGAAAATCAACTCAAACAGAATCACAAACATCTTTAGTAAAACATTGACTAGCAATCTATTGAATTTTTTTTCCATCAACAGTTTTAGTAAAACATTAGCTAGCAGAATCACAAACATTTTGGTCATAAACTAAACTTTCAAGACACCCCCACACCCCACACCCCCCCAAAAATGGCAAGCAATCAATTTATTTATTTTCCATGAACATTATTAATAAAATAATAGCTTCTAAAATCACAATCATTTTTGTCATGCAGTAATCAAAGGTCTTGGATTTGAATCCCCTAAGTACGGAGTTCCTTTGTTAGGAAATACTTTGTCCCTAATATGAGACTTATCGGCTAAATTTAAATTTATTCGAACTTCAATGCGGCTAGGGGACACAGAGTGGAAAATCAGAAAAAGAAGAAAAAGAAGTAATCTTTTATGATCAATAATAACAACAAACTCAATGTAATCTCACAAAGTCGAGTTTAGAGAAGATGGAATGTATACAGATCGTATTACTGTGTAAAGGGACTATTTCCTATAGACCCCAACTCAATAATCTTTCATTCTAAAAAAATAAAAGGCAAAATGCTCTATTGGACTCTTGTACTATGTTAGTTTTGTAAGTTGGACACTTCTACTTACATGTTTGTCATCTGGATCCTTGAACCCATCAAAAAGCA
>NW_025871006.1:0-2971 GCF_002878395.1 Capsicum annuum
CCACTTCAAAAGTCACAAGTTTAGAGAAAATTACAATTCTCAAGTCCAAACACCATACACATGCACCCACATGTTAAAAAACGTATTTAAAAAATGAAAAACCATAATTACATTATGGGAAACATCATTCAACGATAAGCAATCAAAACCCCCATCCTTTATTTAAAATCCATAAACATACCATGAAAACCTTACATTAAAACATGTGACTTTAATAAATGACAATGAGGGAGGAGAGACATGCCTAAAATACCAAAACATTAGGAAGCGATAGCACCCTTAGAACCCTAGTTGATCGCTTTCTTTAAAACCATAGCCTTAGATTGAACAAATATTTTAAGAAATAATTTTTGGAGTGTTTTATGGGTAATGATGTGATAATGAAGTCCCAACGAAGGTTTTAAGTCATAGGGTCCAAAGGGTTAAAGTGGAATATGTCCAAAGTGCTCCAAAAATAAAGTTAAGAAAGTGTCGCCATTCATTATGAGTAAGTGTATTTTTCTCCATTTTCTGGGAGAACACTCTCGGGCTTCCGAATATTCAAACCACATCCTCACTATTTGATGCTATCAACCTAGCGATCCACCTAAAGTGGCCCGTCTTATCATCTGTATCTATCTATTTTCGAGTGACTTTTCTCATCTCTTTTAGTCTGTACTCTATCTCACCAATGTTTGTCGTAGGTTGATAATTCAGTCCGTATAAAAATCTAGAAATCGAACATAGGGAGATGCTAACCCACACACCTTGATTGAATAATGAGGAAATGGGCTTAGCACCTCTCCATAGTTGGCCCTGTAGAAACTATTGCTCTAACTCTCCCTTGTACACTATGTAGAACTCTCAAGCTAAAGCAACATTGCATTTATCGGGTGATTTTTCCATCCACTCAAACCCATACTATCTCAATTGCTCGTCGAATCTGGGAAACACATCCATACCTGTCATAGTCAACCTACGCTTAAGGTATAGACCCTATTTAATATTTTTCATTTAGAGTCAGCTCAACCCATCATTATATGTAGCCATCATACCGGGGTAACCCCACCGTTCAGCGGTGGGAATCAAAGTAGGTGCTATAGATAATGGATGATTTTGTCAATCAATCTAAGTAGCATCCACTTCCTCCATACTAGCATTCTCCGAGCTTACTTTCTCAGAGATAGAATCAGCATCGTGTCTGCTTCCAAAGGTGGACATAATTATAGGGGACAGGTACAAGAGTTCTTCATCCTTGATGCTTGTAGAGATGTGTTCTTCAGAGTAACCACTTTCTTTCGCTGATCCTTTCTCTAATCTTTTGGCTCAACCTTCTCCTTTATTTGGACTTCGACTAAATCACAGCTACTACTGAATGACTTAGAGGATTCAGAACTTGAGGTCTATACTAATTTCTTTCCCTTCTTTGCCACTTGTTTTGAAGCTGACATAACTTTAGGAGGCATTTACATTAATATACACATACATTAGTAATTAAATAAGGAAAAGAGAGAAAAAACAAGAAAATAAATATTAGTGTGCATGTTTTTTACAAGATATGATTGAGGTGTAAAACTCATATCGACTGCATAAAACTCGTATAACCGAGTCTTATGCTAGACAATATATTTATGGCTTATTACTGGTCTACTTCCGACTCCTCCTAACAGGTCATAAGGACATGGTCTGACTTATTACCAATTCTCGTAAGCATATTTGTAATGCCTCGATTCGCTAAACCAAAAATCTACACGGTGCTCATGACCCCGAGGGACCACAAGCAAACCCATGACTGATATTTGTACGTGTATTCTGCAAATCATGATATAATAATGCAGAATACATAGAATTGTAAGGCCATAAGGTTCAACTGAATAAATTTATGTGGGTGAAAATATCCCAAACAACTCAATCTGAATGTAAATCTGAACATAAATCTGAAAGCCTCTAAACTATCTGAATAAAGAGTTGAAGGAACATGTCTCGAACTCACTCCGTAAAACTGAACTGAAGAAATAAATAAATGAATCAAATCATATTGTCCTAGAATCAAAGAGGACTCACTATGTCTCTGTGATTGGAATGCTACCGCTACTGCTGGGATAGAGCTCCTGTCTCGGATCCTATAGTGTAACATGAAAAGAAAGCACCATAACGCAAATACGTCAGTACAATTGGAGTATGGAGTATACGAGGACGGTAAGCTGAATATAAAGGATTTGATGCATGAACAACACTGTTTGACTATATGAATGTGGGAGTGAAAACACACACATATAGAAACTAGGACCATGAATACATGATAGCATGACCTGTAAGCTAATACATGGTTTACTGGTAACTTTCATAACTGATACTAAAAATGATAACATGGACGACTGTATCTGACAGTCCTGTATATACTGAAATCTGAAGAATGCCCTGAGTTCTTTTACTGAGACTGATACTGAAACCGTGGGAAGTAGTGTTTAACTGACATGCCCCATGTATGTCGTTATGGCTAAGCTGGGGTCCAATCTCTGCCCCGATAGGAGGGGTGTCAATACCGTGCCACGGGTAAGGACAGTCTGTGAGTGATCCTTATCTAGTGGGTACTCAATGAGAATGGTGGGAACCCTAAACTGATGGGTTAAGCCACCTCATCAACCCTAATCTAAGGATCTAATACTAAGCATTGTTATCAACAATGTATTGCATGGAAAGGATTTCATAGTGCGTGGAAGTACTTGCACAATCTTAATATGATGTTCATTACATAATTATATTAGCAACACATACCAATAGTATGAAAGTTCATGCGGATTGCATGGTTATCCTACATCTTGTTCATAAGTAGGATTTGCAAGTAAACATAGCATAATCTCATAAGAATAGTTCATGAGTATTCCAACAACATTTACAAGGCACATTATCAACATAGAAGTCATTAGAACATAAGGGCATATCATGAATCCTTCACTTAGTCACAATATAGCTAAATTGTGACTAAGTG
>NW_025871007.1:0-2979 GCF_002878395.1 Capsicum annuum
CCCCCCCCAGACCCCACTAGGTGGGAATACACTGGGTTTGTTGTTGTTGTTGTTGTTGTTTATTCTTTGTGGGTGGCGTATTTATGTCTTCTCATCTTGTTCCATGCTTTATTACGGACTTGATTATTATCTCGTGTCTTGAGTCGGGGGTCTATCGGAACAACCTTGCTACTTCTTCGGAGGTAGTGGTATGGACTGCGTACATCTTACCCTCCCCAGACCCCACTATGTTGGAATACACTGGGTTTGTTGTTGTTGTTGTTGTTACTTTGTCATCAATGACTTGTGCTCGAGTAGTTATATTTTTTAAAAATACAAAAAATATAAAATAGAACAAAAAAATGATAAAAAAAAATTAGGACAAAAAGAAAACAAAAAAAAAAGAAAAAAGAAAAAAAGATGGAAGAGAAAAAAAATATAAAAAATGAAAAAAATAAAAATAGGAAAAATTAGAAAAAAAAAGAAGAAAAAACAAGGAAAACACGAAAAAGAAAAAAAACATATATAAAAAAAATGGTAGTGTTTTTGGCAAGACTAAATATGTAGTGTATTTATATTTTTATGAATATAGATCACTAGGTAAAAGTGAATACAACGGCTGTGAATCAAATACAACAGCTAAATGGTACTGTATTTATATTTTATATGAATACAGACTATTGATAAATCGAAGACAACGGGCGTAAATTGAATACAATGGTTATAAATGGTAATTATGTAAAATATGGCTATGAAAGGTGGGTTTTCCAACAAAATGTAGCTATTTTTGAAAGATCCCCTATAATTATTCCTAATTTAACTCAACCGATTTGAGTAAAAGAAGAATAATAAATCTTATGTATATGTATTTTTGTAGCAACACTTTATAAAATACAAAATACAAGTTGGTAATTATGAAACAGTTACTATGAAACTCTTAATTATGAGCTTGAATTTGCTATTTATGAAATTTTCCAAAAAGGATATACATGACTCCAAAATTTGACCCTTTGCCTGCAATTAGGGGTTTACATAAGTCGGGCTGATTTAGTTTTTTATTGAACAAAAAAACAAACCAATTATGTCAGTTTATTAAAATTATAAACCAAATCAAACCAACATAAAATTACTTTTTTCGATTTAGGTTTTAGTCGGTTCTTTCGATTTTTTTTATAATCTTTATTTTTTACAATTATATTGTGATTGAAGACTACATCAAGTATGTTTTCACTCATATGCTAATGAAAAATCACAATTATGAAAAATTGAGGAGTTAAAAACTCTCTTGAAACTAAAAAGTAAGATGAAGAGTGAAAAGTTTAGGTGTTAAGTTTATATTGGATTTTGGATCATTTTATTAGCAATTAATGGATAAATATTACAACTTAAAGGCCCAAATATGAATATCACACACACACACACATATATATACTAATTTAGATATACGCGTCTCGCGCGTGTACCTCAATTTAGTGGGTTCAGTTTTATAAAATTACTCCAAATCCAAAAAACATGACGGTCTTTCAAAATATTTATTGCATTTTTTGTTTATTAGCATTTTGAGATTGAGGCAACTTTCAGTTTTTATTCAATTCTATGAAAAAAAGTAGAAATTAGCCAACCGAAAGGCATATATATTAATTTAAACACATGAAAGTTTACAAAGAAGAGTATATTCTCTTTAGTCCTCCCTTGAGTCATTCTCTTTCACCATAAAGTTAATAATTTAAATTTGTGATGAAGAATGTTGAATAGTGGGCTTTTATATATAAGTGTTCGAATCTTCCTCCTTACATAAATATCAGTTGAATTTTCACTTTGTTTGGATATTTTTGTCAACTAACATTTATATTCGAATTTTATAATGTTAGGTAGATAGATTAAACTCGATTTACAACGAATATTGTACTTGATTTGTTTTCAAACTAATTAGTAAGCCCAAAATCGAAAGAGTTGACTATAATTCTAAATTTATATGTTCACCATTTAAACAAAAGTTGTGCATATCGAAATAGTTAAATAACATAATCAAAACAAAGTCACAATTATACAAAAATAAAAGAAAGAGACAAACCTTTAATATTTTTTATTACTTCATTTGGTGGCGATATGCTTATTTCTTTCAATTTTCGATTAAAAATTTTCTAGTGAAAGAGAAACGCGAGAAATTATTAAAAAAAAAAAAGAGGAGAATTCATTGTCTTGTTAATTATTTAATCACAATTTATATATAATCCCTAAAGTTATTAACTAAAAAGAATAAAGAAAGATGGAGAAGATGATAATAATGAATACACTCATAAAAAAAAAAAAGATAACTTGAATTAATAACAAAATAAGATGAAAAAGTAGAAGTAGAACTATGTTTCTTGTAAATTTTGATCCAAATATTAATTAAATAGAATTGTAAATTTTTTTATTTATATAAGGTAAAATTCTAATTGATTTAGAAATATTAGATATTATGAATTCTTACTTAGATTAAGGGCCAGTTTGGGATTGCTGTTGCAAAACTGCTTATTTGAGAAACATTTTTATAAAATGGCTTTTCAAAAAAGTGCTTTAAAAAAAAACAGTTTGTGTTTGGTAAATTCATTCGAAAAGTGCTTTTGATAATCAAATTATGTTTCGATAATCTTTTTCAAGAAGTGTTTTTCGAGACAAATGACCAAAAAAGACATCTATCAGTAGACTTTTATTACTAAAATAAATTTATAGTGAAATTATTTTTAAAATCAATTCTAAAATTAAGTAGCCAAATTCATACATATACTACCTGATGACAAATATTTAAAATACAATTCTATCTATTACTTGTTATCTTTTTTTTAATATATTTTTACGGTGTCAAAATTTATTACGAATAAACAGTCATCATATATATATATATATACTATATTTTAACAAATATGTCACTTTTCATGAATTATTTATTGAAAATTAAATATTCGAGAAAAAATTTATATGTGATGTCAAAGTACAATCTTGTAACGTGATTCA
>NW_025871009.1:0-2834 GCF_002878395.1 Capsicum annuum
GTGTAGGTCTGCTATGCTGAATAGTGAGATGAATCTTTCTAGGCTAATGACTCATGCCCAATAGATTGAGGCAGACAAGATTAAGGAGAGAGATAGAATTAGAAGGAATAAGAGAGCTAGGTTCGAGCAGCACGGACAGGGTCAGACGAGATCACAAGGAGGGAGTCGCCCTCAGTATCAGGATCATTCATCTATGCCAGCACCGTCATCTGCTAATGCTCCCGTGATTAGAGGTAGGCAGGAGAAAGGTAGTAGGTCATATGCATCCAGGTCCCAGTACAGTGCTGGTAGTAAGCCAAATCGTCCCCTGTGTCCTAAGTATGGTAGAGCTCATTCAGGTGAGTGTTGGGGTGAGAAAAGAGGTTGTTTCCGATGTGGTGACATGGGTCACAGGGTTAGAGATTGTCCATAGGATGGACAAGGGCGTCGTGACTATCGCCCTCAGACCCAGACTCAGACTGTTAGTGCTCCAGTTCCAGCAACTCGCCCAGCCCCAGCTCAGGGCGCCTCTTCTAGCAATGCTGGCGGGCAGCGCTAAAATAGATTCTATGCTTTACTGTCCCTCTAGGAACAGAAGGAATCTCCCAATATTGTTACTGGTATGCTTCCTATATTTCAATTTGATGTGTATGCTTTGTTGGATCCTGGATTCAGTTTTTCGTATGTTACACCTTTGATTGCTGTGAATTTTAAAATGAGTCCTGAGATTATTCCTGAGCCTATCCTAGTTTCTACCCAAGTGGGTGATTCGATTGTTACCCAGAAAGTGTATAAAAAGTGTCCTATTACCGTTTTTCATAGAGTCTTGTTGGCTGATCTGATTGAGTTAGACATGGTAGATTTTGATGTGATTTTGGGTATGGACTGGCTGTATTCCTCTTATGCCTCTATTGATTGTCGGACCCGAGTGGTCAGGTTTCAGTTTCTGGGTGCATCCATATTTGAGTGGTCTGGGAATTCTGTGTCACCCAAGAGTCATTTTATCTCTTACCTCAAAGCTAGAAAGCTTATCTCCAAGGGGTGTATTTACCGTTTGGTTAGAGTCAAAGACACTAAGTCTGAGACTCCAACTTTCCAGTCTGTTAACATCGTCAATGAGTTTTCTGATGTCTTTCTGGATGATCTCCCAGGGATACCTCCTGATAGAGAGATAGAGTTCGAGATTGATCTTCTTCCCGATACTCAGCCCATTTTTATTCCTCCTTATCGTATGGACCCTGCAGAACTTAAGGAGTTAAAATAGCAACTCAAAGATCTACTAGATAAGGGTTTCATAAGGCCCAGTGTTTCTTCTTGGGGTTCTCCTGTGTTGTTTGTGAGAAAGAAAGATGGCTCTTTGCGTATGTGCATTGATTACCGCCAACTGAATAAAGTCAACGTGAAAAATAAGTACCCCCTTCCGAGAATAGATAATTTGTTTGACCAATTGCAAGGTGCAAGTTATTTCTCAAAGATAGACCTTCGTTCCAGCTATCATCAACTCAAAGTTAGGGAGTGTGACATCCCAAAAACCACTTTCCGAACTCGTTATGGCCATTTTGAGTTTCTTGATATGTCTTTTGGGTTAACTAATGCCCCAACAGCTTTCATGGACCTCATGAATCGAGTGTTCACACCATATCTGGATATGTTTGTCATAGTGTTCATCGATGATAGACTGTTGTACTCCCGTAGTGAGGACGAACATTTTGATCATCTCCGAACTGTCTTACAAACCCTTAGAGATCACAAGTTGTTTGCCAAGTTTAGTAAGTGTGAGTTTTAGCAAAGATCAGTTGCTTTTCTGGGTCATATCATTTCTTTCGAGGGTATTAGAGTTAATTTCCAAAAGACCAAAGCTGTTAGAAATTGGCCTAGACCTATTTCTCCGATTGATATCCGAAGTTTCTTGGGTTTAGCTGGCTATTACAGCCATTTTGTTAAGGGTTTCTCCTCTATAGCGTCTCCTATGACTCGGTTGACCTAAAAGAAAGAGAAGTTCTTGTGGCCCGAATCTTGTGAGACAAGTTTTCAGGAGTTGAAGATTCGACTCACTTTAGCCCCTGTTTTGACTTTGCCTGATGGTGTTGATGGTTTTGTGGTGTACTGTGATGCTTCGAGAGTTGGGTTGGGTTGCATATTGATGCAGAAGGGTAAGGTGATAGCTTATGCTTCTAGACAGTTAAAACCCCATGAGAAAAATTACCCCACCCATGACCTTGAGTTGGCTGCCGTTGTGTTTGCTTTGAAAATCTGGAGACACTATTTGTATGGTGTCCACGTTGATGTTTTCACTGATCATAAGAGTCTGCAGTATGTGTTTACCCAGAGAGAATTGAATCTTAGGCAGAGACGATGGTTAGAATTGTTAAAGGACAATGATATGAGTGTGTTGTACCATCTGGGCAAGGCCAATGTTATGGCAGATTGTCACGCCTCAAATCCTATTTGGGAGGACTGGCACCCGTAACTGAGGAGGCTCGGGAGAACCAGCTCATAACCTTATACTACCTATGCATATCTCTATGACAACCCAAAATTCGAACAGCATCATGTCGTATATAAAAGGGAATAATCACCTGTATAAGCTCGAGCACACATATATATGTATATACAATACTTGGCCATTGGAGCCATCACGTCTATTAACCAAACACCACCTTGACTATACATTAGGTCTACAAAGCCTCTAGACAATACATAGAGTTTAACTAAGGTCGGGACACACCCCGCCATATAACTAACTTCTATACAATACCAAAAGTGACTGGATATGACACAGAAAGCCCCAAAGTAAATTAGAGCTCACCAAAAGCAGCTGGATATCCTGGCTCCTACTTGTGCGGTGTATGAGC
>NW_025871010.1:0-2695 GCF_002878395.1 Capsicum annuum
GTAAAAAAGTGAGATTATTTGTGTTATACCAGAAATTGAATATTTGACGCATGCTAGTTTGGGGCTTTTGGCTGAAGGAAAGGTGAAAGCAAGTTAATTTAGAGTTGTTCCAAAATGATTTTTTGGTTGCGATGGATAATTACTATAGTTTCAGATATAATTTGTGTTAGGCATGTTAATCTTAACAATTTTGAACGTCTTTTTGTATGTATGTCAGCTCAGATACATGAATTTGAATTTCTGAATCGAACCAGGTGGCATGCATGAGTTTTATGTGTATTTCCTACTGAAAGTAATCTTCTCTACATCTTTTAGGGTGTTTTTTGTTTCCAATTGTTGGTTGAATTCATTTGAGTTGTTTATGGTTGTTCTTTATTTTTATTTGGTGTTTTCTTTTGATATAATTATGATTTTTGATGAAAATTCCTTATAGAGGGTATGGTTTTTCTAGCTGATTTGCATCTGTTTATCGTGTTGTTGAGATGTAGTTTTTGTTCTGTTTGTTTTAGTCGATGGTTTATTGAATTTTCTTCAACTGAAAATGTATTTAGTAAGAATTCAAGTCTATTCTTCGCTTGTTAGCATGAAATATTTTTAATTTTCTTTATTTTTTTAGTGATGGTAAACTTTCATATAAGAGGTCATATACTGTTGTTTCGACACATAGCTAACTTGTTTTTCCAGGTAGGAAGATACGTTAGACTCAAATAAATTGCGAGGCAAAATATTCTGTTTTGTAGTGTAAATGCAGTGTAGTTCGGGAGATGAGATACTGTGCAATAATTTTCTGTCAGTGTTATATCACACAACTAATTTCAGAATCAGATCTCATAATATTTTCAACTTTTTCAGATTGTAGGAAGCCCATACTTAATGGAATCCATTCCCAGTAGTAGTTATAGAAAAGTTTGAAGAGGTGGCTTTTCATTGACAAAAGGGTTGGTTTAAATAGTCGCTACTTCTAAACATCCACTACTATAAAATGTCTAGTAAACAAAACTATTGGTAACTATTTAATTTTTTCATGTCGCTTCTAACTCCTTCAGATAATATCTTGCTCTCTTTTAAATTGAACTTTTCCTTAATATTTTGTAGATACTTTAGCTATATTCTACTTCTGAATTTTCATGTTAATTTAATATTTTTTTGGTGTTCACTTACTTTAGTGTAGTTGAACGTGTGGATCGAAAATATTGCAACACCATAGAGAGAAATTTAGAACAAAAATTGATATTTGTTATTGATGATTCTTTATTGCACAGATTCCCTATTTATCTGAAAATGGAATACACTATGAATACAATTGTAACTACTTTTAACTGATTTGAGAATGAATAGTGACAGTAAAAACTGTCTAACTAATTGGCAGTTATAACTACTTTCTTGAACTGGTTGCTGAGGTGGATTAACTTCTTTTAATCCCCCTTTCCATCTATTTATGTCTTTCAATCTTTATTTCATGTATCAGCTTCTTGGTGTTAACTACTTAGTGTTGTTTCCTCATAGCCACCTCTTTGTTAACTTGGCTGACGCGCCTGGAGTTTTGCAATTTCTACTTTCATTTGCACCTGTAAAATGACGACGATTCTGTAAATGCTATACTTGATCAATATTGGGTTTTAACTGAAACTTAAAATTTATTTTATTTACAAGAATCCGGCACGCTCCCTCCTCCAAGTGAAGATCTTCTCGACATGGTTGGTAGTGGGATGCCAGTTAAGGATTGTCTTCTCAGTGTCCTTGCATTAGATGTTGTTGATGACTTCTCCTCATTTTGGCAACTAAAAGGCGATAATGGGGCTGCTGCTCCAGTCCTTTTCTGTTGGTTCCTATAAATTTTCACAAATAAAACACGATTATGCGTCCATGATAAAGACGGGAAGATAACCGGAGTATCTCAGGCAACAGAATCACAATGTTGAACTTCTGAAAAGCTATAGCTTACATACTTCTATCAGAACCATTAATCAGTTTCCCAATAGTCCGAAGTGATCTTCGTATTTGAGATCCCTTTCCATGAGTACTGCTAGTCAAAGGCTTCTGGAATTCAGATGAAATGGTACGGTTACTTTGCATTCCTGCCTTATTCTCACTTATAGAGGTTATCAGTGGCTCGGGTGTCTTGGGTAGTTAAAGAGAAGGAATCCTTGTTCTGTTATCTGTTATTTTCACAACCTGGCTTTTGATGGCAGCACTTGTTGGACTCCTAGGTACATTGCAGCTCTTCAAAGCGGAAGTTGGACTCCGAGGTGCCTGTTGGCTTTTGAAACCAGAAGTTGGACTCCGAGGAGGCTGCTGGCTTTTAAAACCAGAAGTTGGACTCCGAGGAGGCTGTTGGCTTTTAAAACCAGAAGTTGGACTCCGAGAAGCTTGCAGGTATTTGAGACCAGAAGCTGGAGTTTGAGGAGTATCCTGGCTTCTAAAAGCAAAAGGTATACTCGGAGGAGTCTTCATGAAACTATCATTACCCGCTTGATCATACAATTTTGTGACATCAAATCCTTCCTGAAGCTCAGCTGTTGCTTTAGGCTTCTGGAAAGGTGTCCTTGATGCTTCCTTTGGTTTGTTAGTTTGACGAGTTAGTGCTTCCTTGTTAGCCAACGCCTTTTTGAGGGTCTCGATCTACAACGACGTGAACAGTAATCATATAATGAATCATTATCCAACATTCTGCAAACTTCTGTCTTGTAACCAA
>NW_025871011.1:0-306 GCF_002878395.1 Capsicum annuum
GTGTTTACTATTACTTTTTTGTATGTATTGTTTTTCTAATAATTAATTTATATGCATTTTAAATTCTTTTAAATCGTCAAAATTATATGTTAATGATTTTTTTAGTTATTATGCTATTTTTATCTATTAGTTCAATTTTTACTATAGTTTTATGTTTTTCCCACCTTTAAATGGATCTTCACTATATAATTGTTCTAATTTTTTCTTAATTATTTCTATCTTATTTATTGAAAATATAGTTATTTCCTTTTTATTTATTGAAAATACGACCGGTTCTATTGTATCTTCAGTATTTTTTATATTTTC
>NW_025871011.1:406-1894 GCF_002878395.1 Capsicum annuum
TTATATGTTAATGATTTTTTTAGTTATTATGCTATTTTTATCTATTAATTCAATTTTTACTATAGTTTTATGTTTTTCCCACCTTTTAATGGATCTTCACTATATAATTGTTCTAATTTTTTCTTAATTATTTCTATCTTATTTATTGAAAATATAGTTATTTCCTTTTTATTTATTGAAAATACGACCAGTTCTATTGTATCTTCAGTATTTTTTATATTTTTTAATTTTTGTGTAATTTTTTCACTTTCTTCTATCCAATCAGTTTTCTTTCTTATTTTATTAATAACGATTTTTGCTCTTACTTTTTGTTTACATGGTGTTGTAAACCACCAATCCATTCTAGTTATTATATATGGGTATAATTTATCTAAAAACGGCATTCCTAAAAGTATATCTTTTGAAGTTAGCTCATAATTATAGATTTCTTCTATTATTAATATTTTATCTCATAATTGTGTTCTTACATTCTTAGCTTTATAAGTAATTAAGCTTCCTTCGTTATTAAATCCTTTAACTATTATTGATATTTTTAATTTATCCCATTTACTTTCTGGTAAACAATTATATCTACATAAATTAGCTTCTGCTCCTGTATCTATCATAGGCGTATAATATCTATTGTAATACTCTTCTACTATTATCTTCATTAATACATATATTTTCATATCATGTTAAATCTCTTCTTAAAAATAATTTCTCTCTGTTAAATGTTATAGATAATTGTGTATGCTCTATATTATATGATTTTACATGTTATAGCCATTTTACTGCTTTTTGCATTTCTTCCTTTATTTCAAATTCTATTTTTATTGTTCTAACTCCTATTGTTATTTCTTTTTTCTGCTATATTTTTAGTGTTTAATAAACTTCTTGGTAGATCTGGATATATATTATTGTCAGATTTCATTTCCTCATTTTTTACTAGATATCTTACTATATAATTTTCTTCTTATCCTGTATTTAAGAGTATTACATATTCTTTTTCATTTATTGTTCCTGTTACGTAATATTGGTTTAAATTAGTTGTTGAACTTGTTTCATAACTTATTCTTTTTGATGAATTTGATGATTCTGGTTTTTCATAAGCTATTCTTTTTGTTGTACTCATTCTATCATTTATTATTTCTAAATTTTCTTCTATATCTATGTCTCTATAACTATAATCATTATTATCAATTGTTTTTACAAATTGTTCGAAAGGACTTTCTATTTGTATTTTATTAATTTTATTTGTTCCCGTTATTTTATGTTTTGTTGTTAATACATATAGATTTTTACATCTTGTTGTAAATATTTTACTTCCTCGGTTAGTTCTATTCCTAATATTTTCCAATATAATACTAATAATTTATCTATATTTTTATCTATTATTGCTACTGAATAATTCACACTTATTATAAATTTAAATTTTTGGTATATTAAATTTCCTTTTATGGCAGTTATTATACTTTTTTCTATAGGTTTTATAATTCTATCATCTGTTAA
>NW_025871012.1:0-5900 GCF_002878395.1 Capsicum annuum
GAAAGAAACCCTAACTTCCCCCTTTTGAAAAATCCCTCTCTTAGCCTGAGAATTTTTTAACCTCAGTAGAAATAAGAAAATTTTTCCTTTGAGATTCCAAGAATCGAACTCTTTTTGAACTCAAGCAAAAAGTCTTTTCTCTCTTTGCCAAACCCCTAATTTCCCAGAGGAGAAAAACAAAACCCAAATCTCAAACCAACTTCAGACCCTAATTTTCTACGTAAAAGCCTAAGAACAGTCACCAAAAGAAAGAAAAAGAAAAAATCCCCTAAACGAGCCTCGAGAACTTCCTTTTATAGAAGAAATATTAGGGTTTTTCCCTTAGGGCTTCACAATGAGGACAAATATTTCAAAAATCCCCCTTGAGGATAAGGCTGGACCCCGAATTTGTCACCTAAACTTGTACAAATTTTGGTTTTCTTTGGAAAATCCAAATTGGTTTCACCCAACAGGATAAGGAAAATTAGAAATCCCTCCCCAAAACCAATGAAATTCACACACCTTTGTACGAATTCGTACGAACGACCCGAGGATTGCAGAAAATGGACATTGAAATGAGCCAGCTCACTATATGCTGGAAGATTCGACCTATTCTTTGTGAATATGCCTAGGTCGGGGTCTGGTCGTCTCAAACAGAGCTGGGTCGACGCTGGATTTGAGTCGGGCATTTGCCATGGACGATGTTGCTGGTATCAAAATCGATTACGGGTCGAGTTATGGGTCTTGCGTATTGTCGATGAATGGAAGTTGTTAATGTTGAAGGTGGTTTTGGTATTGTTGTTCTAGAATGTTGTTGATGCTGATGTTATTTGGAGAAGATAAATTGGGCCCGGGTCAGGAGAATGTTTTGGGCTGGGGGTTATTAATTGAGTTGGGCTGTCATTTAGAGAATTGTTGGGCTGGGCTGATTTTGTTTAAAATGGGTTGATTTGGGATTTAAGTATTGGGCCTGGAATTGGGTAGATTAGGAGGTAATTTTAAGGATTGGGCTAGAATTTGGATATTTAAGTTTTAATTTAGGCAATTGAATTTAAATTATAGCCAAATTAAATACCAATTGATCAATTGCATTTCAATTGGGGCCAATTTGATTTCAATCAGAGCCAGACTCAATAAATTGACTAAATCAAATCAAAATTTGATACGAATTGACCCCTTGTTCAATCCTGAGCTTCTTGATTTAATAAAACCAAACAAGTATTTCTCCTAACAGATTATTTGTAAGAATAAATTGTATTTAAATCAAGAGTTAATTGTTTAAAATTTATTTTCCAAATAATCCTTAATTTAAAGTCCAATTTTGATGAAAATGTTCATTTAAATGATGTCATTTACACGATCTCGTATATGCAAATACGAAATTATATAATTATCACTTAAATGACAAAATTAGCCCGAATACCTATTTTAAAACGCATTTATTTGGAAAAAATAATTGTTATGATTTTATTCGAAAATCAAAGAAACCCGAGATCAAGCGTAATTGTGGAGGGAAAAAATCATGTGTCAATAACTGTCCCCTCCCTTTGGGTAGGGTGGATGCAAGTAACCCTGGGCAAAGGGAGGTTGACGCTCCTAATTTTTGTCCTACCACAAATTCGAATCTAAAAGAGGTTGATTGTTCGCACGAGTTTCATGGAGTTATGGCTGAACCTCAGTATCAGGTTTCCTACATATCTCAGGTTTTATGAGAATTCAGGTCTCTTGTAGTTCATAAAACTTAATTTTAAGCACGATTTTCAAGAAAATACACCAACTATCATAGTTTTAGAGTGCTTCGATTAAACCGGAAAGCTGGGGAATAAAGGGATCTGGGGGGAGAATGGAATGCAGTCGAGTTTTCTGCATAGAGCCCAGCCTACATATCCCCAAGACTCAGGGAATTAGACTGCTTGTAGTTCGACTCAATAGGTAGAAAAGATAGTCTTTTATTTTAGACAATCTTTAGCTCGGGATGAGTGACAAGTTAATCGAGTTGCGGAAAAGAGGCTTGTAACCTCTTAACCATGAACGTGGAGCTCTTCACATCCATAGGTAAGAACTTACCTGGACATAATTTCCAAAACTCTAAGTGTGTTGCCACCCGAATTTGAAAGAAAAAGAAAGTTTCCCTCGATATGAGTTAAGAAAACATCCCAGAGGTAAAGCTGAGACCATAATATCCATAAATACCCACATTCCTTCTAATAGAGGCGTGGTTGGATGGTGGTGGTGATCATCATTTAGCTCGCGTCTAGAGAGTTTGACATCCCTCTCCAGACTATATCTTATTTTGCTGCTGAGAAAGAGCCCACGTTGTGCTGCGTCCTTTTTGGAGTCGTACGCACCTATGATTTTGATTTGAGATTTTCATCCTTTCGGATGCTCTCGACAATTTCTCACACAAAAATCATTAGTGATAATCTCAATTAACGAAAGAAGTATATAGTATTTTACCATATCTCCGCGTGAGTTGTTGTCTAAAAAGTGAAGTCATCCTTTTTTGTACCTTCAGAGTGGGGTGGCCCTTTTGGACACCGACGATACTTTTGCAGAATGGTCCCTATAGCCGTGTAATCTTATGCTGGTGTGGCAACCCTTTTGGTTACCTATATCACTTGTTGTATGTGGAATGATGAACTCTCCGGTTATAGCCGATGACTGATTTATAAATTTTCCTTAAATTGTCAATCTGTGGATAATCTTGTGCATTATTTGATTGTTGGATACGAGGAGACTTACAGATATCCTTTGAATTTCTAGCTTTTAGGTAATCCTGCACATCATCCGACTCTGGATAAAAGATGACTTACAGATATCCCTCCAATCGCTAGCTTTCAGGTGTTCCTGAACATCATCCGACCTTGGATACAATATGACTTGTAGATAATCCCTCAAATTGATCTTCTTTGAGTAATCCTACACATAATCGATCTTGGATATGATGCGGATTATAGAGAACCCTTGGACGTATCAATTTGACAATCCTGCATATCCTCCGGTAAGGATTTAGTTGTGACTTACAGATAACCTTAGAACTATCAATTTTTGGGCGATCTTGCACACCATCCGGTTAGGATGTTATTGTGTCTTACGGATGACCTACAGGCTATCAACTCATAGGTGATCTCGCACACTATCCTATTTCAAATAATATGACTTATAGATGACCTTTAAATTGTCAATTGCTAGGAAATCTTATATATCATTCATCCTTAGATAGTGACCTAAAGGCGTCCCTCTAAATCGTGTGCTCTTAATGAATTCATATGCTGATTCATGAAAAGATGATGATATCCTCGACGCTAGCATTGTGTCTTGCGTGTCAATAGATATATTGAATGCTGATGATATCCTCGACGCCAGTGTTGTGTCTAGCGTATCACAGATATATTAAATGCTGATGATATCCTCGACGCCAGCGTTGTGTCTAGCGCGTCAATAGATATTGAATGCTGATGATATCCTCGACGCTAGCATTGTGTCTAACGTGTTGACAGATATATTGGATGCTGATGATATCCTCGACGCCAGCATTGTGTCTAGCGCATCAACAGATATTGAATGCTGATGATATCCTCGATGCCAGCATTATGTCTAGCGCATCAACAGATATTGAATGCTGATGATATCCTCGACGCCAGCGTTATGTCTAGCGTGTCGACAGATATATTGGATGCTGATGATATCCTCTACGCTAGCATTGTGTCTAGCGTGTCGACAGATATATTAGATGCTGATGATATCCTTTACGCCAGCATTGTGTCTAGCGTGTCGACAGATATTGAATGATGATGATATCCTTGACGCCAGCGTTGTGTCTAGCACGTCAACAGATATGTAATGGCCTCTGCGGCAATGATATGTGATGGCCTTTGCAGCAATGATAAAATAATTTTACCTAGCTTCATTTTCCAGTGTCCTGCTTTCTACATGTACCTGTACTCAAGGTAGACGATTAGTAGACACAAAGTTATTTTTACTAGCGACTATTTTTAGGAAACTTTTAAATATGATACGTGTAAAGAAGAAAAAGTGCTTTTCTTTGTCGCCTACGATCTCAAAAAGGTCCTCAATAAATGGGCATTAAACCTATTTTTAAGGCTGCCCTAAAATACCGTTCTTGGGCATTAATGATTTGTTGTGGCTCCCAATTTGCTCGGGGATTTTTGAAAGAGACTCTCATTTTGCGTATTATCCTTGCATCCACAGAAAAATGATTAGTTGAATGAAATTACTCCATGTTGACCTTCTTCGATCCTTGATTTTTTCCTTGCCATCTCTTGGGCATTCCACCATATTGAGACTTCTACCCTGACACTCTATCCCAAATGATGTCTAGGCAAGTACTAAGTAAGTGAGTCGTAAGATTTTTTAAAATAGTCTTAAATTTTTGATAATAATTTTGAAAACTTCTATAAAATTTTAGAAAATTTCTGCCAGTCATGTCATGTACTAGCTTAATGAATGTCTTCCTCGCAGTTCTGACTACATCCTATGGATGGTTTTCAAAACTCATGATTATTGTTGGAGGGTTTCTTCAAGTAGTTCTATCATAGCCAAAAATTGAGTCTACCCAGACTTTGTTACAGTTGGTGGCTTCCAAAGTTTTAACCTCTGGTGCTGGGGAATTTTGGAATATGTTCCGGCATTTGATGGAAATTTTGAGGTCTTCTACAAAATTTCTGCCCCAGTTTAAACTTGTTTGAGAAAATACCAATCTGAGTGGATTTGAAGTCTTTGCTGATCTTCACTCTCTTTGTTGGATGCCGATCTTCTTTTGTGAATTTTTGAGATTCCTTCTCGAGAATTCTGCCCCAGTTTTCCTTTCCTGGGGTTATATGACCGAGCCGTTGGGGCGCCTACGTATCCCGTTGAAGTAGGAACAGGTCAAACGTAGTTCAGGCCTATGCTAGGGATATAAATAGAAAAATCTAATGGGTTGATCGAAGCCGACATAGGCCGCCTACGTATCCCTTTCTTAGGAATTCAGGTCAAACGTAGTTCGTACATAAAAGGAAAGGATAAATTTTCCTAAGGGATTGACCGAAGCCGACATAGGCCGCCTACGTATCCCTTTCTTGGGAATTCAGGCCAAACATAGTTCATACATTAAAAGAAAGGATAAATTTTCCTTTGGGATTGACCGAAGCCGACATAGGCCGCCTACGTATCCCTTTCTTGGGAATTCAGGTCAAACGTAGTTCGTACATAAAAGGAAAGAATAAATTTTCCTAAGGGATTGATCGAAGCCGACATAGGCCACCTACGTATCCCTTTCTTGAGAATTCAGGTCAAACGTAGTTCGTACATAAAAGGAAAAGATTCTAGGCAGTTACACACTAGCAAACAACATTATTACAAAGGTGATTACAAACAAACTAAGAAAACACAAAAACTAGAATGTCATTCAAACATAATATCTCTTTACCGTATCAGAATTGATTGGTTTAGTCCACTCTGTCCCATCCATCTCAGACAAAATCAGAGCTCCTCCAGATAGCACCTTGCAAACTATGTATGGCCCTTGCCAGTTTGGAGCAAACTTGCTCTTGTACTCCTCTTGGTGAGGGAATATTCGTTTGAGAACCAGTTTCCTCACTTCAAATGCTCGAGTTCTTACATTTTTGTTAAAAGCATTAACCATCCTATGTTGATACAGCTGACCATGGCATACAGCGATCATTCCCTTTTCATCAATTAACATGAATTGTTCATAGCGAGCACGGACCATTCTTCGTTACTCATTCTAGCTTCCTGAATAATCCTTAGGGAAGGTATTTTAACCTCAGCGGGTATCACAGCTTCATTCCCGTAAACTTGTAAATAGAGAGTTGCTCCTGTTGAGGTTCGAACTGTTGTTCGATACCCTAGCAAGGCGTAAGGTAACATCTCGTGCCATGATCTATCATTTTCAACCA
>NW_025871013.1:0-293 GCF_002878395.1 Capsicum annuum
TATAACCTTATATTAGTAAACAACCTTATAACCTTAACGGCCACCGTTTAACCTAATAACCTTAAAATCTTAACGGCCACAGTTTAACCTTATAACTTTATAACCTTAACGACCAACGTTTAACCTTATAACCACCGTTAAGTAAACAAATTTATATTAGTAAACAACCTTATAACCTTAATGACCACCGTATAACCTCATAACCTTATATTAGTAAACAACCGTATAACCTTAACGGCCACCGTTTAACCTTATATCCTTAGAGGCCACCGTTTAACCTTATAACCACCGTT
>NW_025871013.1:393-1107 GCF_002878395.1 Capsicum annuum
GACCACCGTATAACCTCATAACCTTATATTAGTAAACAACCGTATAACCTTAACGGCCACCGTTTAACCTTATATCCTTAGAGGCCACCGTTTAACCTTATAACCACCGTTAAGTAAACAACCTTATAACCTTAATGGCCACCACTGAACCTTATAACCTTATATTAGTAAACAACCTTATAACCTTAACGATCACCGTTTAACCTTATAACCAACGTAAAGTAAACAACCTTATATTAGTAAACAACCTTATAACCTTAACGACCACCGTTTAACCTTATAACCTTATATTAGTAAATAACCTTATAACCTTAACGGCCACCGTTTTACCTTATAACCTTATAACCTTAATGGCCACCGTTTTACGTTATAACCTTATAACCTTAACGGTCACCGTTTTACCTTATAACCTTATAACCTTAACGGCGACCGTTTAACCTTATAACCACCATTAAGTAAACAACCTTATATTAGTAAACAATCTTATAACCTTAACGGCACCATTTAACCTTATAACCACCGTTAACAATCTTATATTAGTAAACAACCTTATAACCTTATAACCTTAACGACAACCGTTTAACCTTATAACCTTATATTAGTAAACAACTTTATTACCTTATAACCTTAATCTCTGCCAAATATCTCATATTGTAGAATGTAGATCATTATAAACCACAATAATTAACAAGTTAAAATACTTTTTCAAAAATA
>NW_025871014.1:0-578 GCF_002878395.1 Capsicum annuum
AATAGAAGAGGATACTCTAGAAAAAATACTCAACACCCTAACTACGCTTTCAATGAAAGTGGACAGTATGAGTAATGAAATAGAAAAGCTAAAGACTAATGACGTTAAACTGAAGTCTATAGCTACAAATCAGCTAACTCAGCAGTGTGCAGAGCTATGCCGATCGGAAGACATTAAAGTTCCAGAGCTAGAAGGAGACGATGGGACACTCCATAGAACCCATAACGTTTATCAATCTACTTCTGTAGGTACAAACAGAGGAGTTAGTAGACAAAGATATCAGAACATGAACATGAATAAGATATTTGAGAAACCATTTATACCAAAAACACAAAAAAATCACTTATTTATAACCCCACAAATTACCACATACCGAGATAGTTTGAACCAAGATAAAAAAGTTTACAACTATACAACCCAAAAATACATAGAAAATATCTACAGAGTACAAACTTTCCTAAACCTTAACCCCAGAGCTACAAACATCAAAGAACCAAACACAAACTATATAACCCAAAAATTACAAGGTTACAACAAGCTAACTGCACTACCCAAAACCAACCCAAGCTTAATAAAAA
>NW_025871014.1:678-1500 GCF_002878395.1 Capsicum annuum
GAACTAACAGCTATGGAAGAATTACATAAAATATTCACCACCTATAAAAGAATAACCAAAGGAAATCTATTTTATATAAAGTGTTATACTGCACCAGCAGAGATATTATACGACGAAATAAAATCAATTATACAAGTCGTAAAAATAGGATTAGCCAGAGATATGATTATACTGGAAGATATTATGCAGCAGTCAGAGTTACCCAGAATTGAGATACCTGATTTCTACATAAATAAACGACTCATTGGACTAGCTACAATTATTCAAGAATTAGCAAATAATTATACCAATGGAAATCCAATATGGAGCTATTATTCAAGAGACCATCAGATGATTTATTTAAATTCAAAAGAACTACGACAAGCAGATATGGAAGATGTTAGGCAATGGATAATGACATTACTTAACTCAGAAAAACAATCTACTGCAAGAGCAATTAAGAGAGGATTTATTTCAGACGGATTATTGACAAGATATTGCAAGATAATTGGACACAAATATCCAGACCATTAATGTTCGAGATGTAATGGAGAAGATAATATTATCCCAGAAGTCTGCCTAGAATAAAAGAATCAAGAATATAAGCATGCCAGCTGGAAAGGAGATAAAAAATCAACAGATATGAACAAAAGATAAAAAGAAGACGGAGCAAAAATAGACAAAGCATTAAAGGAAGAAAGCGACATATGGAGAAAAGAGAAAGCTAACTGTGAAATCATGTAAATAGCTTTAGCCTTTTTGACTTTTTCTTGTTTCATTTATTAACTTTCACCATTATTGTCTTTTTAGGACAAATGTATAGAGAAAATGTGTAAAGACATA
>NW_025871015.1:0-2546 GCF_002878395.1 Capsicum annuum
TCTTCATTAAGAAAATTCAAGTACACCTTGAGTAATCATCAAAGAAAGTAACAACAACATACCCGGTGCATTCCCACAAAGTGGGGTCTGGGGAGGGTAAAGTGTACGCAGTCCATAATACTAGCACAGATGTAGAGAGGTTATTTCCGATAGACCCTTGGCTCAGGACAGATAACAGTATAACAAACAAAAAACATAAATGAAAAAGAAAGTAAATAAAATCAGAATGAACTAAATGAAAAAGAGACTCTGCACGACTATTAGGCCTACGTGTCGTTCTCCAGTTGACAAGACTCACAATCTAACTTAGACAATCTAGACAAGTTAGGTACCATCTTATGAAGTTTAGATAAACTAGGATGTCCCAATCGTCTATGGATAAACTGTAGTAGGCCTATGGCAATTGAAGTAATAAAGCCCATCAAACTCACGCCCTACGCCAATCATCCTTCGAAGTCACTAAAATTTAGAAGACACAATTTAAGGACTTAGCAAAATGACCGATTGACAGAAGGCTAAAGGGACAACTACGAACAAAAATAACATTATTTAGAGTCAAGGCAAGTAAGGGATTGGCTTGACCGACTCCAATCGCCCTAGTCTGAGAACCATTAGCTAACGCTACAATGGGAAGGGATCGGAGTAAATGATATTAGTCAATAAAGATTTGTTACCGGCAGAATGTGGTCAGAAGCACCCCAGCCCGTGACTAAGGGCCAAGTGTGGTGGATTGTGAGATACAAACAACAGGATTACCGGTCTAAGCAGCGGAAGTTATTGATAGAGATGTTTGCTTACTCGCCCGATACTGAAGAAAGTCATCGTATTCTACTTCAGATAAAGAGAAAAGTTGATTTGTTGGATTACCAGTGGGTTCTGAGCAACATAAGCATTCTTTGGTTTACCATAGAGAGAACAACACACATCACGGGTATGACCCAATTTGGTACAATAGCCACACCTTGGCCGAGGATTCCCAGAGTTGCCTCCATATCGATTTCCAATCTAAGATGCTAGAACAGAAGACTATGCAGGTATCACCGGATGACTGGAAGACATAGGTGGCGCAGCTAATCGCTAACAATCGAGCAAAAAGGGCATCCATAGCAGGATTAGTGGGGCTAGCCAAAATTTGATCTCACACCGAGTCAAGATCAGATGGAAGTCCAGCAAGTGTAACAACTAAAACCATTTTCACCCATTGTTCCAATTGTTTTTCAACACTTGAAGTAGCAGGCATCATCAACTCAGTAAACTCTTCCATAACCACCTGAACCTATCAAGATAGGTAGACACATTTGAATCCTGCTTTTTAAGATTAGTCAACTGAGAAATAACAGTATAATAACGAGAGATATCATTTGTGTATAGCCCACGAGCCTTTTCCCAAACCAAGAAGCAAGTTTAGAATGATCCGAACAATGATATGAACTTTGAACGAAAGATTTCCATAATAGACTACACAATTGAGTATCAATCATCTCCCCTTCGCCCTTCTCTTTTTCATCAATATCCTTAGTTTGTTTAACCAAGTAGTCCTGAAACCCTTGTCCCTTGCACCATAGCAGAATAGAGGAGGACCAACATAAGTAGTTTGCACTACCTATTAAGGATTCAATGGTGATGGAGTGGTTGGAGTTACTTGAAACCACGGTATAGAACTAAAATTAGAAGTGAGGGACATAGTGTAGATGTTACCAAATTTGGAAATTCTACAATTTGCAGGAAGCTGGAAGCAAACAGTTGCCGAAATTTGGAAAACAGAAATAATCACTAGAAAAATCAGATTTGGTCGGAATCTAGAGAACAGAAAGAGTCACCAAAATCTGAAAATTCTGCAATTTGCTAGAAGCTGGAAGCAAACAGTTGACTGGAATCTGGAAAAAAATCAATTGGACAATTTTGTCTACTGGAATCTGAAAAAAAAAATTAGATATATCTATCAGAATTTGATAGCTCTGATCGGTGGGTGGGATGGCTGGTGGTGGCGAAGCTGACTGGGTTTTGCTTGTGCAGGTGGGTCGAATCTCGTGGTGGTGTTAGTTTGATCACAACACCTCCGTAAATAGAGATTTGTCCGAACAACAAAAAAATGGCTGGGAAAAAAATGAGTTTGAAAATTACTCTTCCAATGTTGTTGGCCTTAACCAGGCTCTTATTCCATGTGAATTAGAAGAGAAAGATAAGAAAACTTAGCTCAATTATTCCCTCAAGCTATTCGGTTTAAACAGCTAAGTTTACATGTCCTAAAAAGGAATGGAAATTAGTACAAATTAAAACCTAATCAATACCTAATATAAACAGAGTAAATCAAGCTATTTGTTATATTTACATATATGCTATAGAATATTCATGAGATTCTAACATTACCAAATCCGGCGCTGATACTATTCTTTGCCATGCCTGTGCGCTTGACAAGTCCCATGTGCAACTTGATCCTAATGTAGTTGACATCCTCATTACTAGGAACATTAAAATACAAGACAACAAAACAACAAAACTTTGCCACATTGCTATAAACGTATGGGCCAAGAAATTGATTACAC
>NW_025871016.1:0-3319 GCF_002878395.1 Capsicum annuum
CGTAGTAGATTGGATGAAATAGCTTTTCTCTTTTCTGACCAAGTACAGCACCCAAGGCTACACCTCTTGCATCACACATATTTTCAAATGGTAGAGACCAATCGGGTGCTACAATAATAGGGGCTTCAACTAGCTTTCCTTTGAGGCATTCAAATACCTTCAAGCAATCTTCACCAAAGTAAAACTTTGCCATCTTCTCTAAAAATTTGCATAATGGGTTAGCAATCTCGGAGAAGTCTTTAATAAACCTCCAATAAAAACCAGCATGACCGAGAAAACTACAACCCCCTTCACAGAAATTGGAGGTGGTATTCTTTTGATAACTTCAATCTTGGATCGATCAACTTCAATTCCCTTTTCAGAGATTTATGCTCAAGAACAATGCCTTCTTTAACCATAAAATGGCACTGTTCCTAATTTAGCACCAGATTGAATTCCACACATCGCTGCAAAGCCATACTCAGATTTGCCAAGCATGACTCAAATGACTAACCTACAATCGAAAAGTCATCCAGAAACACCTCCAAGGTGTCTTCAACCATATCAGAGAAAATGGATATCATACACCGCTGAAAAGTGGCAGGTGCATTACATAGCCCAAATGGCATTTGTTTGGATGCAAAAGTACCATATGGGCATGTAAAAGTAGTCTTCTCCTGATCTTCAGGAGCAATACAAATCTGGTTATATCCAGAATAACCATCCAAGAAACAGAACCATCCCTTTCCTACCAGTCGATCAAGCATTTGATCCATGAATGGCATTTGGAAGTGTTCTTTTAACGTCCACGAGTTTAGCTTCCGGTAATCCATACACACCCTCCACCCTGTGACAGGCCTAAGTAGAATTAGCTCATTCTTCTCGTTCGCTACTACTGTCATGCCCCCTTTTTTGGGCACACATTATACAGGACTCACCCATTTACTGTCTGAGATTAGGTACACCACCCCTGCATCTAGCCACTTGATGATTTCTTTCTTCACTACCTCTTGCATAGGTGGATTTAGACGACGCTCATGCTTAATAGTGGGTACACAATCTTCCTTTAGCTGAATCTTGTGCATACATATGCTAGGAGGGATACCAATGATATCTGCAATAGTCTAACCAATAGCTCTTTTGTACCTCTTCAGAACCGAGATGAGAGCCTCTACCTGTTGTTCACCTAAATCAGTAGCAATAATAACCGGAAGTGTATTTCCACTACCCAAGAACACATACCTTAGATGACTGGGTAGCTCTTTTAATTCTAACACCGGTGGCTCTTCAATGGATGGCTTCGCTGGTGGTGAAAGTCGATTCTTAAGGTCAAGGTCCAAATTCTTGGGGGCATAAGAATACGACCCCATTCCTGTCAAAGCACAGACAATTTCTTCGTACTCCTTAACATCCTCACGATCAAAGTTCATAAGCACAGTCGCCAATGGCTCAACAGTAAGCTGCTTCTCTAAAGATAATTCCTTCTCATCCTCATAATAAACATCAACTATAGAGAACACATTCATATCCTTGGGTTGCTTCATTGATTTTCATACATCAAAATGTACGACTTCATCATTCATCCGAAATAAAAGTTCATTTGCTCGCAAATCAATAAGTACACTTCCTGTTGCGAGGAAACGTTGACCCAAGATTATGGCCACCTCAAAATCCACCTCACAATCCAAAATAACAAAGTTTGCAGGAAAAATAAAGTAGTAACCTTTACAAATACATCATATAAGATACCAACAGGTCATTTTACCGAACTATCTGCCATTACAAGCCGCATGTTGGTTGGTGTAGGATCCCCCAACCCCAACTGTCTATAAATGGCTAGTGGCATCAAATTAATGCTAGCCCCCAAATCACATAAAGCCTTAGCAAAATCTAATGATCCAACCGTGCAAGGAATAGTGAAAGCACCCGGATCTGCCTTCTTTTATACCAAAGACCTTGTGGCAATTGCACTGCAATGATGAAAATTATCTACCAGTTCATAGCTCGCTGCCTTTTTCTTTGTCAAAAGGTCCTTCATGAATTTGGCGTACCCTGGCATTTGCTCCAGTGCCTCCACTAAAGGCACATTTATATTTAGCTGCTTCAGCATGGTCATGAATTTACTGAACCTGGTGTCATCAGCCTTCTTCTTCAGTCTCTGAGGAAAAGGTGGTGGTGGATTTGGAAGAGTTTTCTCTACCACTTCCTTTTTATTGTGCTTCCCATTATCAATGTTTTCAGACTGCCGACATCTAGGTGTAGTATCATGAACGTTCTCATCCTGATTTTCAACTTCTACAGAATCATCACAATCTGCTTCAATAACATTCTCCTCTATACTATCAACCACAGGCTTGCCCTTGGATGGATTTTCCAACACCTTACTACTCCTGGTTTTAATAGCCAAACATGATCCATCTTTTCTTGGATTTTGGATAGTGTCACTTGGTAAAGTGCCAGCTTTTCTTTGATTGAATGCCGCCGATAATTAACTCATTTGTTGTTCCAACTGTTTTATTGAAGTGGAATGCGAGTCAACCAATTGATTCATTAAGGAAAAATCATTTTTTACCTCAGCTACTCCTGTGTTGGTTGCCTCCACTTCTTTCAATAGCTTAGCCATTATGTCCTCCATGGACATCTTCTCAGAGCTAGGTGCAACAGCTTTACGATTTCCAGGAGGGACATACAAACCGCTCTTGTCATTCTTATTCTTCCAATTCCCTTGGTCTCGATCCTTGTATCCAGATTTTTCATAATAGTTCCTACCTTAGTTTCCTTGGACATTGCCTCGGAAACCCCCCTGATTATTTAAGTAATTTGCTTCCTCAGAATCAGAGTCATCTCTTTCCTGTGATATAACAGCTTTGACCTTTTCTGTCTTTCCTGATAATAAATGCTTAGTAAGAAGGTCCATTTGCATTTTTATGTGAGCCATATCCTGGTCACGTTCCTCTTCTTTTTGCCACTGTTCTGCCGTCATGCCAATAGATACAGTAGAGCTTGCTATCTCAGAATCCCTGATACGCCAAGCTCTACTCTGCTTTGTCATACGATCCAGCATATCACATGCCTCAATAAAAGTAAGGTCCATGAATGACCCACCCACATCATTATCTACCACTGGCTTAGTCACCGAGTTCAAAGCCCTATATAATATTTCCATCAATTGGACATTGGTCATCTGATGATTTAGGCACCGCATAAGCTTCTTCTTAAACCTCTCCCATGTCTCGTGGAGAGCTTCAGTTGGAAGCTGTCTGAAATTTCTTATCTCATCTCTTAATTGTGCTCTCTTGGATGGTGGAAAGAATATTTCTAGGAAAGCTTCTTTCAGTTG
>NW_025871017.1:0-2913 GCF_002878395.1 Capsicum annuum
GGTAGACTGATCGGTTCCAAATGAAATAGTCCTTGAAAAATAAGGAGCAAATAATCATAATAAGAAGTCAATGAGCTCTAGAAGAGCCTACGACATAACACTTCATGAAACCTTATGAGAGGTTCATGTACCTGAAAATAATGAAGTGATGAGATTTCAAAATGTTATGCCGCATTGTGAACCGATACGAAATTATATATCATCAATATCTTTGACACAATATTAGCGCAATATTGTGAAAGATTACAAGGATCTGAATTCTACGTTTATTTAAGCATGCTGACGTAGAAACATTCATCAAGTGACATGAAAGGATGCATTTTGGTAAGGGTAAAACTTATTTGATTTGCAGTCCAGACACTTGAAGATGTCACTCATGAAATTTTGAATATTGTCACTTGACAAAACTTATGTGAAAAACTTTTAAGGATTCAAATGCTTGAAGCATGTAAAAGTTTCTGGGAAACTTATTTATAATCCTTATAATGTATAAGCTTATTGCTTGAACATCATTGGAACTCTTGGAGAGTTTTCACAGCAATAGATTATTTGCTGAAATTTGAAATATATCGAATTGGATTGGTTATGAAGTACCATATCTTAGTGCAATTGATGCACTCATGTACCTTGCAAATACTACAAGGCCTATAGCCTTTTCAGTCAATTTGTTAGCAAAGTATATTTCTGCTTCTGCTATGAGACATCAAAATGGGATAAAACACATGAGCTTATTTTATTCTAAAGATTGCAGTCCCGATCTTATTGGTCATGCTGATGTTGGGTACTTATCTGACCCGTATAAAGCTCGATCTCAAATAAGTTATATGGTCGTATTGCCATATCTTGGAGATATACAAAGCAGTCTATCGTAGCCACTTCATCGAATTATGCTGAGATAATAGCTATTCATGAAGCAAGCCGAGAATGTGTATGGTTGAGATTCATGATACATCTCATTCGAGAAAAATGTGGTGTGAAATATGACAATCTACCCATAATTTTATATAGAGATAATTCAGCATACATAGCACATCTTAAGGGAGGATTCATAAATGGAGATAGAACGAAACACATTTTGCCAAAGATTTTCTACATACATGAGCTACAAAAGAATGATGATATTAATGTACAACAAATTCGTTCAACTGACAATGTGATTGATTTATTCGCCAAATCTTCTCCAATTGCAACTTTCAAGAAAATATTGCACAAAATCGAGATGCAAAGGTCAAGGATGTTCTCATTAGGGGGAGTTAATATACGCTGTACTCTTTTTTCCTTACGAGGTTTTGTCCCACTGGGTTTCCTTGTAAGGTTTTTAATGAGGCGGCCAAAATACATATTATTAGAGATGTATACTCTTTTTCGTTCACTAGATTTTTTCCTACTAGATTTTTTCTAGTAAGTTTTAACGAGGCACATTATCTACCAATTAGACATTCAAGGGGAAGTGTTATAAATGTATTTACATTATAGTGAATGTCTATCAAGATCTACTTTGATATCTATTAGGATTTGAAGCATCTGTCTTTTACTCAGACTAGGAGTAAATTTTTCCTATAAAAAGAGGGGTTTTGTTCATTGTATTGAGAATCATATAATCGCTCATCCCTCAGGAGAAGAAAGAAGAATCACTCTCTCTATTCTCTCTACTCTTCTTCTTTGTTCTTTATTGCTTTATAGCATATATGTAAATGTTATTAGAGTCACGAAAAATTAGACAATATATTGAGCCCATTTGGATAGGATTGAAAAAAATAGCTTTTTAGCTTAAGTGATTAAAAGCTTAAAATAAGTACTTATAAATTAAGCAGATAAGTGTTTGGATAAAAGTGCTGAAACTGAAAAAAAATTATTGATGTGTTTGGTAAACAAGTGATGTTAAGCCCTTTTTTGCTGTTAAAATGACTTAAATGTCCTTAAAGTTGTTAACACCATAAATAAGGTGAATCATTTATAATTTTTAATTCTATAATAAAATTTTTGAACAAACCTCTGATATAATGATGAATTCGATTAAAATAAAGAAGAAAGTTGAAGAGGAAATTGGAGGGAAGAGATGAAGCAAAGCGGCAAAGAGAAAAAGATTTTTTTTATATATATTTAAGGGCTACAAGTTTAAGATATTGTTGGAATTGGAGGAAAATATAAGGGATAAAAAGGTAAATGTTTTGGTCAAACTTAAAAGAATTTTAATCTAAAAAGCAAAAAACTGGGGGTACCTAGCTTCTCACTTTTTGATTCTTTTAATCAGTTTTTAGCTTTTCTTAAGCAATTTTTAATTTTACCAAACACCTTTAAAAGCTAAAAAAGAGATTAAAAGCTGATTTAACCAGATTTTAATCCTATCCAAATGGGCTCATTGTATATTTTTATACAAAATGGTTGTAATGATATTTCCCACAACAGTCAGAATGTTGTAATCCTATATTTATAACCTATTCATGACCTGTCACGGTGATTATTTTTTACTTCTTTTGGAGTATATTTATATATAAAAATAATAATTTAATTCCCTCCTTTTAATTGTCTTTCATTATATAAAAAGTAATGTCATACAATAATAATTTATATATTATCCTTCATAAAGATAATTCTCTGATGACAAGGCTCACTGCTTTACATTATATCATGTCTAAAGCTCTTTTGTGTCTTAAAAATTGTTAACTTGATTTTAAATTCTTTTCGTTCACTATTCGTATTTAGTAGAATTATTGACTTTGTTTTTGTTGATTTATATGCATCTACTCAAGAATAATAAAATAGAGGTATACAAACTCGCATAATTTTTTGTGTATGAAAATCGATTTGATTTCTTGAAGATATCTTTGCTCTATATATACAAGAAAAATTAGCATAAAAGATCACATGGACATCCTAAGAGTATCAAAAGACAACTTGAATATAAAATTA
>NW_025871018.1:0-12729 GCF_002878395.1 Capsicum annuum
GTGATTGAATAAATACAATGTACAGGTTGTCACAAGTTCTAGTAAGTGTGGTCCACTCCTATTACGATTTATTCACTTGTTTTTGATTTCTATTGAGCTCCTATATCATATGTGATTATCTACAGCGTTATATACTCAGTACATATTTCGTACTGACGTCCCCTACGGGGAACCTGTATTTCATACTACAAGCACAGGTACCTCAGCTCATACACCGCACAAGTAGAAGCCAGGATACCCAGCTGCTTTTCGTGAGCTCTAGTTTGCTTCGGGGATTTCTGTGTCATATCCAACCACTTTTGGTATTGCATAGAAGTTAGTTATAAGGCGAGGTGTGTCCCAACCTTAGTTAAACTTTGTGTATTGTCTAGAGGCTTTGTAGACCTAATGTACAGTCAAGGTGGTATTTTGTTAATGGACGTGATGGCTCCAATGACCAAGTATTGTATATACATATATATGTGTGCTCGAGCTTATACAGGTGATTATTTCCTTTTATATGCGACATGATGCTGTTCGAATTTTGGGTTGTCATAGAGGTATGCATGGGAAGTATAACGTTATGAGATGGTTCTCCCGGACCTCCTCGGTTATGGGTGCCAGTCCGCCCCAATAGGATTTGAGGCGTGACAAAAGTGGTATCAGAGAAGTTCGTCCTAGTGAGTCTACAAAGCCGTGTCTATGTAGAGTCTTGTTTATCGGTGTGTCGTGCACCCCATCTATAAATAGGAGGCTGTGGACATTTAGGGATTGTTTCTTTTCTTCATGTCTTAGATCGTGCGATAGAGCCTATATTGTATATGAAGTCATAGTTGACCACTGAATTTGTTTGTTTCTCTTATTATAGTAATGATGTCGGTTACCAAAAGCAAGAATACCGGTGAGTAAGTAGATGTGGATACTGGAGAGGGGACTAGTAAGTCACCCACTATACCAGCTAATCAAAGTGAGGCTCCAGCTGAGCATGCATCAGAAACTTCTTCCACTCCGGAAGAAATAAGGGGGAGGAGAACTATATCCCCAGAGCCACCTATTAATGTTGTTGATCAAGATCTTAGAAATGCAGTGTAACTTTTGACTCGTATAGTTGATGGGAAAGCTCAAGGGCAAGACATTCCTACCACGGGTCCTAGTGGTACAGATAGGGCGGCTAGCCTTCGAACACAGGATTTTCTTAATATGGATCCTCCCACTTTTACTGGATCAGATCTTAACGAGGATCCACAGAATGTTATTGATTAAATTCAAAGGGTCTTAGATGTTATGCATGTAACGGGTAGAGAGACAGTGGAGTTAGCAGCGTATAGATTTAAAGGGGAGGCTATATATTGGTATGAAGACTGGAAACGATCTAGGGGTATTGATGCACCCCCAGCTACTTGGAAAGAGTTCAAAGAGGCATTTCTTGATCATTATCTTCCATTTGAGATTCGTCAATCCCGTCCAGATCAATTTTTAAATCCTCGTCAAGGGAATATGAGCGTGAGGGAGTACAGTCTCCGATTTAATTCCTTATCAAGATATGCTCCTAATGTTGTAGCTACTATGGATGACAGAGTTCATCAATATGTGGATAGGCTAGATCTATATCTGGTTAGAGATTGTACTATTGCCTCTTTGAACAAAGATATGGACATAGCGAGGATCCAAGCTTTTGCACAGAAAATGGAAAATCAGAGGCAGAGGAGAAGAACACAGGAATTAGAAAGAGGATATTCCAAGAGGGCTAGATCTACAGGGCAGTTCATGGCATCCCAAGGAGGATTTAGACCACAGTTTTCTGCTAGACCACCTAGGCCATTATCTTCTTATTCTGCAGCTAGTGCCCCACCACAGTTCCAAGGGTCCAGAGGAAATCAATTTGGGCATAGAATTGAGAGTCACAGTTCGCGGATAGTGGGATACCAAGGGCAAGGGAATATGAGCCAATCAAGACCTCCTCGAGAGCCATTCAATAAATGTGGAAGGTATCATTTGGGCGCATATCGGCTGGGGACCAACGGGGCTCAAAGGTGCGGTATGTCGGGGCATATGATGAGAGAATGCCCACGAAGGGGCATAGGGGGTATGACATGACCTACGGGGTCATTTGTTGCATCATCATCATCAATTCCTTATTCAGGAAGAGGTGAACAACCAATGGGTCATGTTAGAGGTGATAGAGGAGCCACGAGTTCTAGCGGGGCTCAAAATCGTACATATGCTCTAGCGGATCGACAAAATTTAGAGGCTTCCCCAGATGTGGTTACGGGTACGTTGTCTATCTTTTCATTTGATTTATATGCCTCAATTGATCCCGATTCTACATTATCTTATGTTACTCCATTGGTTGCTGGAAAGTTCGAAAGAATACCCGAACTATTAGTTAAGCCATTTGAATTATCTACACCGGTTGGGGAATCTATTATAGCTAGAAGGGTTTATCGAAACTGCATAGTAACTGTTTGTGGTCGTGATACGATGGCTGATCTTGTTGAGTTAGAAATGGTATATTTTGATGTTATAATGGGTATGGACTGGTTGGCGTCTTGTTATGCCACAATTGATTGCTGCACAAAAAAGGTATATTTCCATTTTCCAAATGAATAAGTCCTTGAATGGAAAGGTGAAATTAGCGCGCCAAGAGGTAGATTTATTTCTTATTTTAAGGCGAGAAGAATGATTTCCAAGGGATACATATATCATTTAGTTAGATTAAGGGATATAGAAGTGGAGCCACGAACTCTTCACGCTGTTCCGGTGGTAAATGAATTTTCTGATCTATTTCCTGAAGATCTTCCAGGTTTGCCTCCTGAACGAGAAGTAGAGTTTGGTATTGATGAAATAATAGGCACCCAACCAATCTCCATTCCTCCGTATAGAATGGCCCCAGCAGAATTACGAGAATTGAAAGAGCAATTGAAAGATTTGCTAGAGAAGGGATTCATAAGGCCTAGTATGTCCCCCTGGGGAGCACCAGTGTTATTTGTGCGCAAAAAGGATGGCTCGCTGAGGATGTGTATTGATTATCGGCAATTGAATAAGGTGACTATTAAGAATAAATATCCTCTCCCAAGAATTGATGATTTATTTGATCAGTTAAAGGGCGCCAAGTGCTTTTCTAAGATTGATTTGAGGTCAGGTTACCACCAAGTGAGGGTCAAAGAGAAGGATATACCTAAGCTTTTCGAACACGGTATGGTCACTATGAGTTTCTAGTTATGTCATTTGGGATAACAAATGCACCCGCAGCTTTTATGGATTTGATGAATAGGGTTTTTAAGCCATTCCTGGATGTATTTGTGATAGTTTTTATAGATGATATTCTAGTTTATTCTAGATCAGAAGAGGACCATGCCAATTACTTATGACAGGCATTGCAGACTCTTCATGATTGTAAGTTTTATGAAAAGTTCTCTAAATGTGAGTTTTGGTTAAAGTCGGTGGCATTTTTGGGTCATATTGTATCTAGTGAAGGGATAAAGGTTGATGCTCAAAAGATAGAAGCTGTGAAGAACTGGCCAAGGCCCACAACGCCTACGGAGATTCGTAGTTTTCTCGGGTTGGCCGGTTATTATAGAAGGTTTGTTAAAGGATTTTCTTCCATTTCAGCACCCTTAACCAATCTAACCCATAAAGCATCCAAATTCCAATGGAATGATGCCTGTGAGAAGAGTTTTCAAGATTTAAAGAACAAGTTGATTTCTACACCCGTGTTGGTACTTCCAGAAGGCACCGAAGGGTATACTGTGTATTGTGATACTTCCAGAATTGGTTTAGGATGTGTATTGATGCAGCATAGTAAGGTAATAGCATATGCTTCTAGACAATTGCGGCCACATGAGAAAAATTATCCTAGATACGATCTTGAGCTGGCAGTAGTTATTTTTGCTTTAAAGATATGGCGCCACTACTTATATAGGTTTCATGTTGATATATATACTGACCATAAGAGCTTGCAATATATTTTTAATCAGAAGGATCTAAATTTAAGATAACAGAGATGGCTTAAACTATTAAAGGACTACGATGTTGATATCTTGTACCATCCAGGGAAAGCAAATGTTGTAGCTGATGCATTAAGTTGTAAGGCTATGATGGCGCCTATAAAAAGGCAAGGGATAGTTAAAGATCTTCACCAGTTAGCTAGTTTGGGAGTTCACCTTCTTGAAACTTCGAATAAAGAGCTTATCGTACATAATGCTGCGGAATCTTCATTATTAGCTGAAGTGAAAGAGAAGCAATATGCAGATCCTATTTAATTACAGCTTAAGGAGAACGTTCAGAGTGGTGCGACCAAGGCATTTGAGCTTACGCGAGAAGGAGTACTTCAGTGCCAAAACCGATTATGTGTGCCGAATGTAGACGGGCTAAGAAAGAAGATTATGACAGAGGCACATTTTTCAAGGTATTCCATTCATCCAAGATCAACCAAAATGTATCAAGATTTGAAAGATGTGTATTAGTGGAATGACATGAAGAAGAGCATTGCAAAATTTGTAGCTGAATGTCCAAATTGTCAAAGAGTTAAAGTTGAGCACCAAAAACCCGGAGGTTATATGCAATGCATTGATCTTCCAAGCTGGAAGTGGGACATGATCAACATGGATTTCGTTATTAGTTTACCTCGTACATCCCGGAAGTTTGATTCTATATGGGTGATTGTTGATAGGCTTACCAAATCCGCACATTTCCTACCAGTTAGGACCACTTACACAGTTGAAGAGTATGCGAAGCTGTGCATTAAAGAGGTAGTCCGATTTCATGGAGTGCCAATCTCTATTATATCAGATCGGGGAACCCAATTTACCGCAAACTTTTGGAAGTCTTTTCAGAGGTGTTTGGGAACACAAATGAAGTTGAGTACAGCTTTTCACCCTCAAACAGATGGACAAGCAGAACATACCATCCAAACACTTGAAGATATACTACGAGCTTGTGTAATAGATTTTAAGGGCAACTGGGATGATCATTTACCTTTTATTGAGTTTGCCTACAGTAATAGCTATCATTCAAGTATCAAAATGGCACCATATGAAGCTTTATATGAAAGGAAGTGTGGATCACCAATAGGATGGTTCGAAGTGGGTGAAACTCTTTTGTTCGGACTGGATCTTGTTTATCAAGCCATAGAGAAGGTTAAAGTAATTCAGCAACGACTGAAAACAGCCCAAAGTTGACACAAGTCATATGCGGATAGTAGAAGGAGAGGGATAGAGTTTTATATAGGTGATTGGGTATTTTTGAAGGTATCACCAATAAAAGGGGTAATGAGATTTGGCAAGAAAGGAAAGTTGAGTCCACATTATATAGGCCCATATAAGATCATTTAAGGTTTGGACAAGTTGCATATGAATTAGACCTACCCCAAGAGCTCTCATTAGTACATCCGGTATTTCATGTGTTAATGCTTCGAACTATATGTTTTAATTACTATGAACGTGGGTTTTAATTACTGAAAAATGGACTAGCGATGCGCAGACCGACACCCCACATCATTGGCATCGACATGATTGACAATCCACCTCATTGAGTCCACATTGGATCACTAGAATTTGCATTGGGAGCTGGGGAAAATTACTCATCAACGCGATAGGCGAAGTGGAGTGTCGAAATCGCATCGATCCACTGGTTTGGACTTCTAAACGTGCCTCAAACGAAGTCCAAAAATAAAAGAACACCTACTGACATTCCTGATCTTGAATTAACCTAAAATTGATGTTTAAAGGTCATAAAGGTCATGAAAAAGGATCTCCAACTTATGAAGGCTAAAATAAATCTAAGTATGAACAATTAGCTGAATATTTCTAAGTTTGGGACCCCTTACAAGCCTTTACAGGACTGAATCAAGCTTAGGATTTTGCGGGGTCTTACAATATCTCCCCATTGAGAACATTCATCCTTGAATGAGACTGACTAAGCTGGAAATATTAATAGACTAAATTTAGATACTGGATATGCACAACTGCAATATGATTTCTTAACTGACACTACTGATACGCTGAAATTTTATACTAAATATGTATAACTAATACATGAGTACATTGCGGAACATAATTCATGAATACATGACTGGAATTTCTAATAAGATGAGTATATTATATAGAACATGCATATCTGATGCATGGATATCTGACTGAACGGACTCATAAATGTATGACTGGATATGCAATGGTAACTAATATCAAGTTTATAAAGAAAATCTGAGCATGAAACTTACTAATTTTAAGGAGAATCTTACCTTGGGCTGAGTCTGAGTTTGAGGAGAAAAGGTGAGGATACTTGGTTCGCATATCTACTTCTTCTTCCAAAGTAGCTCCCTCAATGGACAAGTTCTGCCAAAGAACTTTGACTAGAGGGATTTTTTTGTTCCCCAGTCAGTGAATCTAATAATCAAGGGTTTCAATTTGAATATCCTCTTAAGAGAGGTTGTTATGAATGTCTATACTTCCTACATGAAATACAACTGCTGGGTCACCTATACATTTCTTTAGCAAGGAGAAATGGACCACTATATGGACTTAAGCTAAGTCTGAAGTCAACTTTAGATCATAAGCTACCGTTTTGAAATGGCTAAGAATTCGGTAAGGACCAACATATCGGGGAATGACATTCCCCTTCTTTCCAAACCTCTTCACTCCTTTCATAGTAGAGATTTTCAAATACACATAATCACCAATCGCAAACATGAAATCCTTTCTCCATACATATGCATATAATTTCTATCGGCTCTAAGCTGTCTTATGCATTTCCCTGATAACCTAAATGTTCTCTAAGGTGTAAACACCAAGTCAGGCCCTACCTCTGTGGCCTTTCCCACTTCAAACCAACCAATGGGAGACCTACATCTCCTCTCATAGAGCGCCTCAAATAGAGCCGTCTGAATGCTGGAATAATAGTTTTTGTTATATGTAAACTCAATCAAAGGTAAGTGGTCATACCAACTACCTTTAAAGTCTATCGGATGTGCTCGCAACATATCCTCTAAAGTCTGTATGGTGCTTTCTACTTGACCATCTTCCTGAGGATGGAAAGTTGTACTAAGGTGGACATGGGTACCTAGACACTTTTGGAATGCCTTCCAGAAATCAAAGATGAATTGTTACCTTTATCTAAGATAATGGACACTATAACTCTGTGTAATCGAGGCTGATTTGGTTATCTTTTCTACAATGACCCAAACTAAATCATGCTGACAACGAGTATGAGGCAAACCTATCACAAAATCCATGTTTACTTCTTCCTACTTCTAAGTGGGAATACTGAACTCCTGCATAGACCCACTAGGTTTCAAGTGGTCAATCATAACCTGATGATATGTTGAGAACTTAGATACAAACTCTGCAATGTCTCTCTTCATCCCACTCTAATAGTTCTCCTACAAATCACAGAACATCTTAGTGGCCCCTAGATGAATAGAGTAACGTGCACCATGCTTCTTTAATAATCTACTGTCTCAGGTCATCTACACCTGGCACAAATATCCGACCCTGAAAATACAATACACCATCTCCACCTTGGGAGAAAACCTCTATCTTCTGATCTCTACTAATTCTTTCAACTAAACTAGGCTGGGATCCCTATCCTACTTTTTCTTTACCCCAAAAACCAGAGATGATGCTAAACTACTCTACGCCCATACACTACCTTCTATTGAATTGACTGAGCAAATACCTAGTTGGGCAAGCTGATGAACTTTCTAAGCTAACTTCTTCTTACCATTTTGTACATGAGCAACCCTACCTATAGACATCCTTCTAAGAGCATCGGTCACTATACTTGCTTTACATGAATAATACAGGATACTCATATCGTAATCTTTTAAAAACTCCAACCACCTTCTCTAACAGAGGTTTAGGTTTTTCTGAGAGAACACATACTATAGTCTCTTATGGTCAGTGAACACATCAGGATGCACACCATACTAATAGTACCTCTAAATTTGTAAGGAAAATACTACTGCTACTAACTCGAGATCATTAGTAGGATAGTTCTTTTCATGAGGTTTGAGCTATCTCAAGGCATAGTCTATGACCTTATCTCTTTGCATCAAAATGCACCCCAAACAAACCATAGAAATATAACAAAACACAACAAAGCCATTTGAACCATCTGGTAGAGTCAAAACTGGGGCTGTAGTGAGTCTAGTCTTTAACTCCTAAAAACTCTTCTCATAAGAATCTGACTAATGAAATTTGACCTTCTTCTGAGTCAATCTAGGCATAGAGGATGCTATAGATGAAAATGCCTCAATAAACCATTGGTAATAGCCAGCCAAACCCATGTAACTCTGGATATCTGATAGAGAGATGGGTTTGGGCCAATTTCTCACTCCTTCGGTCATTTAGGGACCAGTTCTAATGCCATCACAGAAAATGATATGGCCGAGAAAAGCTACTGGCCTTAGCCAAAATTCATACTTACTAAATTTGACGAACAACTAATGGTTTCAAAGAGTCTGTAATACTATTTTATGATGGTCTGCATGATCATGCTCACTGTTGGAGTAGACAAGGATGTTATATATGAAGACTATGATGAACATGTCTAAGTTCTTCTTGAACACATGGTTCATCAAGTCCATGAAAGCTGTTAGGGAATTGGTAATACAAATGACATGACCAAAATTCAAAGTGACCTTATCGAGTTCTTAAAGCTGTTTTCAAAATGTCACATTCTATGACTCTGAGCTGATGATAACTTGATCTGAGGTCTATCTTAGTAAAGTAACTGGCACCTTAAAGTTGGTCAAACAAGTTATAGATTTTGGGAAGTGGATAGTTGTTCTTGACCTTGACTTTATTTATCTGACGGTAGTCTATACATATTCTATGATGACCATCTTTCTTACGCTCGAATAGTACTTATGAACCCCATAGAAACACATTAGCCTTGATGAATCCCTTTTCTAGGAGATCCTTCAACTGTTCTTTTAATTCTCTAAGTTCTGCTGGATCCATTCTATATGACCGAATAGATATGGGTTGAGTGTCTGGAGAAAGGTCTATTCTAAAGTCGATTTCAATTTCAGGAGGAACTCTGAGAAGATCCTTGAGAATCACGTCTGGGATTTCACATGCTACTGATACTGACTCAAGAGTAGGTGTTTCTGATCTAATGTCCTAGACTCTAATAAAATGGTAGACACATCCCTTAGATATCATTTTCCTTGCCCTAAGGTAGGAAATAAGCTAACCCTTAAGTACCAATATACTAACCCTTCACTCTAGGACGAGCTTATTTGTAAACTAAAACTAGACAATTCTATTTCTGCAGTTGACTAAGGCATAGCAGGAATGAAGCCAAGCCTTGTCAAGAATGAAATCAAAATCGGTCATCTCTAATTTGACTAAGTTTGTGGAAGTGACTTTCTGAGACACCATAACTGGATAGTTCTTGTATACTCATCAGGCTATGATAGATTTACCTACTGGGGTAGAGACTGAGAAAGTCTCTACTAGGGTTTCAGGAATGACTCCAAAGTTGACAGCTATATATGGAGTTATAAAGGTTAAAGAAGCTCCTGGATCTAGCAAAGCATAAACACATAAATGATAAACTTGTAACATACCAGTGACCACATTAGGAGAATGTTCTTGATCCTGTTGGGACTGAAGTGCATAGAGTCTATTTGGGCATAGCCCATTGGTGGCATAGGAAGAGACACCCTACTGATTTGGGCGATCGAGCTAAACAAGGGGCAGTTATGCTAACTCTGAAAACCCACCTGAGTACACTATTTGACTTTGTGGCCTGGCTTGCCACATTCGAAACATACATCACTGCCAGCTCTGTAGATACCCTGATGGTTTTTTTTACACTTCTGCAGATAGAATTTGTTCAGGAACTGCTAACACTACCCTAGGGTTTTAGGCCTAACGCCCTATCTCTATTTCTATCTCTGAATTTTGGCATGTGGGCATTGGCTGAGGATGGAGATGGAATTAAATATTTTGGGGGAAACTGAGAATGATTACCACCCTTTGACTTAGGCTGGGCAAAGTTAAAGTAACTTGTTCTAGATCTCTTATTCTCCCTCTCCTTCTCCCTATTCTTAGCCTCCTCTATTTGCTGAGCATGGACCATGAGTCGGGATATGTCCATCTTCTTAATCAACATTATGGTCCCACACTCCTTGACCACATTATTAGATACGCCAAACATAAACTTACTCATATTAGATCTGCTATCTGCTACCACATGAGGAGCGCATCTGGCTATTTGAGTAAACTTAAGATAATACTTTTGTACCATCATGTTTCCATACTTCAGATTTATAAATCCCAAAACCTTTGTTTCCCTCAACTCAAGGAGGAACAACCTATCTAGAAAAGTAATAGAAAACTCTTACCATTCTATGGGCCCTGCATCTACGACGCTCTCCACTTTCTACTATTTGAACCATGAGTGAGCCATGTCCTGCAACTGATATGCAGTTAGCTCAGAACTCACACTATCTATCACCTCTTTAATACATATAACTTTCTGCACCTGATCAAGAAATTCCCATTAATCTTCATGTTACTTTGACCTGGTAAAAGATGAAGGGTTCATTCAGGTAAAGTCCTAAATCCTGGCTACAACAATATTTTCCATTGGGTTTTCTGAAATGGTACTTGGGTGTTTATTCTGGGCTACCAAAGAATAAGCTAGGGTGGTGAAAGCTGCTCTGAAATTAGTGTGGGAGACATGTTCATCCTGGGGATCTAGCTGGACGGGCTAAGGTGCTGACTGATTTCCAGTTCTCCTTTTGTTAGTCTTTTTAGAAAGCATGTTCTATAAACCAAAAGGAGAGAACAAATTAGATTGAGAGTTTAACTTGAGCTCATGCTCACCCGCATGACATAAATACCGAAAGAAGGAAAACTTTTCCTAAAATATCTCATAACCTCCTATTCATAAGTATGGCGTGCTACACGCCCATGCACAAGACTCTACTAGATGTGGATTTAAGACTTTCTAGGACTCTGTTAAACTTAGGCACTGATACCAAGTTTATAACTCCCCAAGTTTGTTCTCTAGATGCTACATGGTGCTAATAATCCCGAGGGACCACAAGCTAACCCATGACTAGTATATGCTGCAATAACTAAATAATAATACTGTAATTATATAGAAATTAAGAAGAAAACTTGCCATAAGGTTCAAAACTATAGATAAATACTGAGTACTGAATACTAATACATCTATTTGAAATACTCTAGTTTGAGAAGCCTTTACTGACTGAATAATGGATTGATGGGATAAGCCCCCAACTAACCCCGACTACTGAAAATTGATAAATTGAGATACTGAAGTAATAATCATGTCCTTGTATTATGAGGACTGACCACTAGTCTACTGCTAATGAATCAGGCTGCTAAGTATGATCGGGAACCCATGCGTCTAAACCTATGATATAAGATATCATAGCACAAAAGAAAGGTATGCATTAATACTTTGAATATACTGGTATACTAAGTGAGGTAGGGTAAGATACATGGGTTCATACACATGAATAATACTGACTAAATAACATGAGTATAATTGAATAAGAGTACATGCATGAATACATAAACTGTAACTGAGGTCGTGAAAATACTAGATACTGTGTTCTAAATTTATGATTTACTGATATTTGAGTTTATTGTTACTGTATTACTGATAGATGAATACCTGTATCTGACATTCCTGATTCTTTGGAACTATTCTAAGTTCCATACTAAACTTTCTATACTGAGCTGAGTTACTGTTTCTAACAGTCCTTTATCATGTAGAACTGAACTAAGTTCTATACTGAGACTAAATCTGAAACTGAGACTGTGGGAGGTAACCATTTAACTAACATGCCCCTTTCTGAATATATTGGGGTCCAACTTGTAATACGTTGGAAGGGTGTCAGTACCATGACATGATTAAAGACAATTGTAAGTTTACCCTCTCTGACAGGAAACTCTTTTGTCAATCTTCGTTGGTAAGAAAACTTGTATGAGATGTATCAACCCTAGTCTGATAGAAAGATATCTCAACCTATGCTGGTTATATAGTTCTGTAACACAGGGACTACTAATAAGGGTCAAACCATCTGCTGGCAGGAATCCCCCATCCCTGGTTTAGCTCGGTTCTGAATCCTTCTCCCAACTGAATAGACACTGAACTGATTCCTAGTTCATACTAGGCTTGACTGAAATGTTAATGATTATACTGTCAAACTAAACTGAACTAAGTTTATTGAGTTTTGTGAACTGATGGAATACTACTGAATTCTATTAATTGACTGAATTTACTGAGGTTTGAACTGAATACTAAATTGGATTGGACTGATACTGAGTCTATTGAGTGTTTCCTGTGTTTTATAACTAACTGAGAGTACTACTGATGACATGACTGAGATTATTCTATAATTGACACTTTCTCTAGGTAAACAACTAAATTTTTAGGTATTAAATACCCCCGAAACTTAATGGCATGAAAAGTAAAGCATCATATGACCTCTCATAGCATAGAAATGCACCCTTGTTCATAATGCATCTATAGAGGAATTCAATAAAACACTTGAATGGAATGAACCAGTATATATGCTAACATAATATAATCTCACAATTTAATTCACATGAACAACTCATCAAACACTTGGAAGGCATTGTATATGCATATAGTACTAATCAACACATGAGCATCATAATTTCAAGGCTTTAACATGAATTCACTTGATACTACATATATAATAGTTATTTGTACATAAATCTTGCACTTACTCATGGAATAAAA
>NW_025871019.1:0-1727 GCF_002878395.1 Capsicum annuum
TGGCGATTCTAAGGGCGCCGCTTATCAACGTACATTTTGCCTACTAACCCATTTGTGAATGGACCAACCCGACCCATGTCTCATCTTTTAAATATATTCTCTACCATTAAACCCCACTAAATTTTTCTTCAACCTAAGCGCCGCCGAACATCCTTGCCCTCTCTAAGCCCTTCTCTTTTCTCATCAAATCCTGCAGGCTCACCTTCCCGATTCATTACGAGTTTATCACCAAGTAAGTTGTTCTTTCATGTTCCGTAGTTGTTTCAGTGCTACGCTTATCATGGTTAACTAGATTTTGTAATAGTGCTTGGTGATAAGAGTATGGTTAGTTTGTTATGATTTTTGAAAGATACATCTCATTGAGTGAAAGGATTCTCGTAGGAAATCTTGATTTTACTCCGGCATGTATTGATTGGTATTCACTGTCATAATTTTTTATTATTATAGAGTTGAAATATTGAAGTTTAATGCATAATTTTGGGATTTGTAAGCTTGACTATGTGAGTGACTCGTTCCTCGATGTAATGATCATGGTTAACCAAAAGCACAAGATTGTGTAATTATTTCTATGCTATAGCATGATAAGATTTCTATGTGGTAGTCTTGTTCAAAGATTGCATTGCTCCAATGAAATAAAGTTGGAAATGATAGTCAAGATTACAAAACCATTGTATGCTGCTTCTCTATATCACACGGAGAAATTGTTATGTAAAGTGAAGGGTTGAAAGTATGACTGTACTAATAATGTTGTGGGCACATACCATCTAAATGTATGTCGATGAAGTTTGAGTAATCGAACACACTCCCTAAATTAGTTTGTGCAAACATATTAAGTGTGGGGTGGTGCCATCACTATTTTCTTTTTCGATTATAGTGAATTTTACGAAATGAGACTAACATGACCCTATTATGATCTCAGGTAACATGGCTCCGAAAGGACGACAGGGAACGGAGAAAGCATCTACCTCACAAAAAGGTCAAAAAAGGTCAAGAAAGGACCAGGCTGATTCCACATCTTATCAAGTGTCTCGACGCACTTTTGGGATCAAATGGGTTCTAGAGGAGGAAGGGAAGGAATGGTATAGAAACAATAAAGTGAAGAAATATGTACATGTGGAGTCGATGCAGAAGGAAAGTTTAGCAAAGAACTGCCCTCGCATTTTGGCAAAGATTATGGCACTAAATCTTGACTTTATCTTCCGAGACCTGGGAGAATGTAATCTTGATTTGACTCGAGAGTTTTATGCCAACTGGTCCCCAAGGACTACGGGAAATGAAGTAAAGATTCGGGGGCAAGTCTTGCAATTGAACGCTGATTTCTTTAACTCTTTCCTGGGTACTCCAAGTGTGGATCAATCACCACTCAAGGAGCTCTACCACAGACCTCCCTACAGAGCCATCAGACATACATTGTGTGGATCAAGGTCCATGACCAGGTGGACTCGTCATAAAGATAATGGTCGTCACAATACTTACCCATATGCTTGTTTGAACAGAGAAGCTTGCATATGGTTAAGAATAGTCAATTCCTGCTTGATTCCTGGGACACAATACACTAAGGTCATGCGTGATTGAGTCTACTTGGTATATGCTCTAATGACGAATGTTCCCATCAACATTGGTGTAGTTATACGAATGTCGATGCGAAAAGCAAGGGTGCACAAAAGGTCCCATTTCAGTTTTGGCAACTTGTTGACTTCAATTTTAAGGAAAGAGCACATTGAGGA
>NW_025871020.1:0-1176 GCF_002878395.1 Capsicum annuum
TTTTGAAATCCTTTCTCACTTGTTTTGATATGAACTTGACTAAAAAATAAGAGAAAAATGACAATGACTTTTATTTGTACCACTGACTCAAGAAAACAAAATAAAATAAAGAGAAGAAAGAAAAGACAATGAGTGTCCCTATTTGAAACAAAGAAATGACAAATTTTCTAAAAATGACAGTCAACTCTAATGATTATGCCATGCATTTTGGATTAAGCTACCTGATCTTTCCATCCAAACTTTCTACCAATTGTTGTTGAGTTAGTGGCCTTGAAACTGAGTTGTTTCCTTAGGCCAATTGCATTCAGACCTCATTCGGCTAGTGACGCTTTGAAGGGTCTTTCCCTCAGCTCACTATTGTCTTATGATGTCTGTGAGGGTTTTTACTAATGAGACTCTCTTATTCTCATTTCTCCCAACTCACAATCGTCTCATGGTGCCCGTGAGGGTTTTCACCAATAAGACTCTCTCATTTTTATCTCTCTCAACTTACTATCGCCTTACGGTGTCCATGAGAATTTTCACCAATAAGACTCTCTCATTTTTATTTCTCTCTTAATTCCTTGTGCTGAGGAAGAAAGGTAGTTCCTAAATACATCATCATATCCCTTGCATGCTTTGCCTTAACATCCCCAAAGATTGATCTGAAGGTCTTTCTTTGGTTGTAACTTGGCTTTTGGATAGGGTTAGAAAGAAAGGATGGCGTGCGGCCCAAACGATACTTGAAGTGGGTTAGGACTTACAACTTTTGGAATCGACTCAAATAATGAGGATTAACTCATGCCCCAGTTTCTTTTGACTGGGTGATTCTAAATTGTTTATTTGGTTGGACCGAGCTCTTAGTAGGGCAGCCTACGTATCTCACCCCCGAGAGAGGAGAATCAGGTCATGCGTAGTTATGGCAGCTTGTTCTTTTGCTTTGATCTGATTTTTTTTCTTTTATTCTCTCTTTTCACTTTGCAATTCATTTTTTCTAACTCTATTTTTCCTGACACTCTTTTTTTGGAAACATTTTTGTCTCTTTTTTGTAACTTTTTGACTTTATCTTTTTACTCGACACTATTCTTTGAACTTTGCTTACTCTATCTTGATTCCAAAAGAGGGGTATGAAAGAAAATAACACTAAAGCTCAAATGGGGTAAACAAAGGATGACACAATGTTTGGATAGCAGAATG
>NW_025871021.1:0-2722 GCF_002878395.1 Capsicum annuum
GTTCAAAGGTACAAAACAAGGACCATATTCCATAATCAGTAATTTTTCAGGAGGGTCTTGAACATAAGGTAAAATCTCGTTTTTTCAGGAGGGTCCTGAACATAAAGTAACATTTCATTTTTCAGGAGGGTCCTGAACAGAAAGTAAAATTCCCATTTTTCAGGAGGGTCCTAAACTGAAAGTAAATTCCCATTCTTCAGGAGGGTCCTGAACAGAAAGTAAAATCCCATTTTTCAGGAGGGTCCTGAACAGAAAGTAAAATTTCCATTTTCCAGGAGGGTCCTGAACTGAAAATAAATTTCCATTCTTCAGGAGAGTCCTGAACAGAAAGTAAAATCTCATTTTTCAGGAGGGTCCTGAACAGAAGGTAAAGTCCCATTTTTCAGGAGGGTCCTGAGCATGAAGTAGAATCTAATTTTTCAGGAGGATCCTATATATAAGGTACAATCTCATTTTTCATGAGGGTCCTAAAAATAAAGAAACATCCCATTTTCCATGAGGGTCCTAAACATGGAGTAAAATCCCATTTTCTCGGAGGGTCCTGAACATAAAGTGAAATCCCATTTTTCAGGAGGGTCCTGAACATAAAGTAAAATCACATTTTTCAGGAGGGTCCTAAACTGAAAGTAAATTCCCATTCTTCAGGAGGGTCCTGAACAGAAATTAAAATCCCATTTTTCAGGAGGGTCCTGAACAGAAAGTAAAATTTCCATTTTCCAGGAGGGTCCTGAACTGAAAATAAATTTCCATTCTTCAGGAGGGTCCTGAACAGAAAGTAAAATCCCATTTTTCAGGAGGGTGCTGAACAGAAGGTAAAGTCCCATTTTTCAGGAGGGTCCTGAGCATGAAGTAGAATCTAATTTTTCAGGAGGATCCTATATATAAGGTAAAATCTCATTTTTCATGAGGGTCCTGAAAATAAAAAAACATCCCATTTTCCATGAGAGTCCTAAACATGGAGTAAAATCCCATTTTCTCGGAGGGTCCTGAACATAAAGTAAAATCCCATTTTTCAGGAGGGTCCTGAACATAAAGTAAAATCACATTTTTCAGGAGGGTCCTGAACATAAAATAAAATCTCATTTTTCTAGAGGGTCCTGAACATAAGGAAAAATCCCGTTTTTTAGGAGGGTCCTGAACATAAAGTAACATCCCATTTTTTAGGAGGGTCCTGAACAGAAAGTAAAATTCCATTTTTCAGGAGGGTCCTGAACTGAAAGTAAATTCTCATTCTTCAGGAGGGTCCTGAACAGAAAGTAAAATCCCATTTTTTAGGAGGGTCCTGAACTGAAAATAAATTTTCATTCTTCAGGAAGGTCCTGAACAGAAAGTAAAATCTCACTTTTCACGAGGGTCCTGAACAGAAGGTAAAGTTCCATTTTTCAGGAGGGTCCTGAGCATGAAGCAGAATACCATTTTTCAGGAGGGTCCTGAACATAAGGTAAAATCCCATTTTTCAGGAGGGTCCTGAACATAAAGTAACATCCCATTTTCCATGAGGGTCCTAAACATAGAGTAAAATTCCATTTTCCAGGAGGGTCCTAAACATAAAGGGAAATTCCATTTTTCAGGAGGGTCCTGAACATAAAGTAAAATCCCATTTTTTAGGAGGGTTCTGAACATAACATAAAATCTCATTTTTCAGATGGGTCCTGCACATAAGGTAAAATCCTATTTTATCAGGAGGGTCCTGAACATAAAGTAACATCCCATTATTCAGGAGGGTCCTGAACATAAAGTTACATCCCAATTTTCAGGATAGTCCTGAACATAAAGTAACATCCCATTTTCCAGGAAGGTGCTGAACATAGAGTAAAATCTTATTTTTCAGGAGGGTCTTGAACATAAAGTGAAATCCCATTTTTCAGGAGGGTCCTGAACATAAATTAAAACCCCATTTTTCAGGAGGGTCCTGAACATAAAGTAATATCCTATTTTTCAGGAGGGTCCTGAACATAGAGTAAAATCCCATTTTTCGGGAGGGTCCTGAACATAGAGAAAATGCTTATTTTTCAGGAGGGTCCTGAATATAAAGTGAAATCTCATTTTTTTAGGAGGGTCCAAAGCATAAAGTAGAATTCCATTTTTCAGGAGGGTGTTGAACATAAACTAAAATCTCATTCTTCAGGAGGGTCCTGAACAAAAAGTAACATCCCATTTTTCAGGAGGGTCCTGAGCATGAAGCAGAATCCCATTTTTCAGGAGGGACCTGAACATACGGTAAAATCTCATTTTTCAGGAGGGTCCTGAACATAAAGTAACATCCCATTTTCCATGAGGGTCGTAGACCTAGAGTAAAATCCCATTTTCCAAGAAGGTCCTGAACATAAAGTGAAATTCCATTTTTAAGGAGGGTCCTGAACATAAAGTAAAATCCCATTTTTCAGGAGGGTCCTGAACATAAAATAAAATCTGATTTTTTAGGAGCGTCCTGAACATAAGGTGAAATCCCATTTTTTCAGGAGGGTCCTGAACATAAAGTAACATCCCATTTTTCAGGAGGGTCTTGAACAGAAAGTAAAATTCCCATTTTTCAGGAGGGTCCTAAGCTGAAAGTAAATTCCTATTCTTCAGGAGGGTCCTGAACAGAAAGTAAAATCCCATTTTTCAGGATGGTCTTGAACAGAAAGTAAAATTTCCATTTTCCAGGAGGGTCTTGAACTGAAAATAAATTCGTCCAAACAGAAAGTAAAATCTCATTTTTCAGGAGGGTCCTGAACAG
>NW_025871022.1:0-2580 GCF_002878395.1 Capsicum annuum
GAATATTTTCTCTGTCTCAACTCTTTCTTTCACTAATATAATTACTCTTTTGTATAGTGAATATTGTTGTAGACTTAGAATATTTTCTTTGTCTCAACTCTCTCTTTCACTACTTTTTCATATCTCTAATTGTATATACACAAAGAAAGAAAACACCACTATTTATAGGTGTAGAATTCTTCCATGTAATGAATATGATGAATGAGGGGTAGTAAAGTGGGTACATGAATGGTCTATTGGTTACAAGAGTTATATGCAACTAATGGCCATATAAGTTACAAGAACTAATGGTCATATGAGTTACAAGAACTAATGGTCATCTTTACCACAATTCATGCCCACTAACACAAAAAATAATGTGGTGAGTTACAAGAATGATGACACCACTTTCTTCACTTTATGCCTACTAATTGTCATGCACTTTAATATTTTTATTTTAATAATAAAATGCACCAACAAGATACAATTATTATATAAGGTTAAAAATATTTCTTATCATATATTTTAGGACTTTTAATTTAAGAAAAGCATAACTCTTCATCCCATATATTTTAGGAGACAATATATAAATCATATATTTTAAACTCTTGATTCATATACCATATATTTTAGGAGACAATGTTATAAATCTTATATTTTAAACTCTCGATTCTATATATTTTAGGAGATAATATAATAAATATAATTAGCTAATAATCCAAGGAAATAGAGAAAAGACCATTTTGTTTAAAAGAAAGACTTTTAATGAAACAAAAAAAATTCAAATCACTTTTCTAAGGGTTTTTACACTTTTACTATATTATAGATTCTAGATTATAAATATAAATATAGATAGATATAGATATGGATTATAAATTATAGATTATAGATATAGATATAGATATACATATAAATTATAGATTATAAATTATACATTATAGATTTGGATTATAGATATAAAAATAGATATAGATATAGATTATAGATTTTATCTCATTTGGTGGGAAAAAAAAGTTTGAGGGACCTTAAGGGCATATGATATATTCACTATTTTATCTCAATTTAGTAATTAAACAAGGAATAAAAGAATACAATATTTTTTTATTCAAAATTATTTATGCTTGTCTAACATATTAAACAACTCCTAAATGTATAAAAATTTGAGAATGAATTTTTTAATTAGCTGAAAGGAGTATAAAGTTATATATTCATGATTAAAATTTGAATCAATTTGATGAAGATATGAGCCATTTTGGACGAGTTTTCAGATCATAAAAAAGAAATTCAATTTTTGTATAAGTTTGTATATTATATAATTTTTTATAACAATGTAAAATATGTATAAATAACTCTTATATACTATCGTACACTTCTATACACAATTAATACATTATTTACAACAAATATAATATATATATATATATATATATTATTATTATTATTATTATTATTATTATTATTATTATTATTATTATTAAAGGAAAAAATTAAATATACAAATATAAACTAGAATTTAATGGTAAAAAATACATCTAAGATATTTCAATTTTTTGAGTTTTATACTTGAACTATCACTATCACTATCTATTTATAAAAAACACATTTCAATTATTTCTTGTCCCTTTTATTGTATGAAATATCATCATAGTTCAACTACCTCTGATAAATAATTGATATTAGTTGAGGTATAATGCACATAATAAAAATCGAGATAGTTTAAAGAAAAAATAACATAAACATACACCTTAACTTATCATGTTTATATAAACTTCTACTCTTATAAAATAACTAGTTTAGGTGTACGCGAAAACCTCATTTTAATGAAAACCTCATTTTAATGAGTTCAAACATTATACTAAATGGGATATTTGATTAAATAATAAAAATAAATATAATAATTAAATTTAATATCTTTTGAGTATGTAAAGATGAAGAATTTATTTATTAAACCTAACCTTTACCAAAAATATTTTTAAAAGTCAATCAACATTCATCTACCATCTGTAAATTGCAACAAAATAATACAATGATAGATATATCAAAATAATACAATTAAATCTAATCTTTTACACACAAAAAATTCTCAAAGTCGTCCGACATTCATCTACTACCTGTAAACAATAAAAAAAATAATACAATAATAGAGATGTCAAAATAATACTACACCTAACCTTTACAAAAAAAAAATCCTCAAAGCCGATCGACATTTATTTATCACTTGTAAACTGAAACAAAATAATACGATAAAGGATATCAAAACAATACAAGTAAACTTAAATTTTACACACAAATTCTCAAAATCAATCAAAATTTATCTACGAACTGTAAACTACTACAAAATAACAAACTTATAGAGATATTACGGTAATACAATTAAAATTAACATTTACCTAAAAAAAAAAAATTAAAGCCGACCCACATTCATCTAGCATCTGTAAATTAAAATAAAATAATAAGATAATAAACATGTCAAAACAATACAATTAAACCTAATCTTTACACAAGAAATTCTTTAAAGTCAACTGATATTCATCTACGACCTGTAAACTACTACAAAAAAAATATAATAGTGATCACAAAGCTTCGATTTTGATCCAACTA